>NW_028243213.1:0-68814 GCF_964263255.1 Lissotriton vulgaris | reverse complement strand
CCAAAAGTACGACTGGTTAACAGAAGAACAGGATGTCGGGGTTAAATGGGCTCAAGTGATCAAAATCAGTGACAGGTCCCCTTTAGAGATCCAAAAGTGGCAACTTCTAGTGATTAATGTCTACATCCATCCAGAGAGGAAGACCCAGAAAGAAAATATTCAACTTTAATGTCCTTGATAAAAGCAATGCAAAGATCCTATGCGCAATGCCCAATGTTCATCTCAGGAGACTTCAATTGTACCCTCACAAGTAAATCGCCGGCTGAATGGAAGATGCAAGCAACCTGTGGTGGACAAAAAATAACAAATTTATTAGGGACTTGGGATGGACAATTTTGAATGGTGAAACAAAGGGGGACAGACCAGCAGCCGTTACACACTTGAGTGGCAAGGCTCACTCAACAATAGACTTCACAATCACTAGTAATGAGTTACTACCCAGTATCGAAATATTTCAGATCAATCAACGCATAGAAAGTGATCACTTCCCCCAAATAACGAGAATGAACATCTCTCTCACTTCGGCACAAAGAGTGAACTGTCTTATACAACACACCGAAAAATTGAACCTAAATAAACTAAAATGGCGAGGAGGGGGGTTAAAATGTATCCAGGACACAGCAAGGGATTATGCGAGTAAATTGGGGCCTCAGTTAGAGGAAGTTCGCGTAATCAACTGGGAACAGTTGGCCCAGGAACTTATTTATAATTTTCCAGCATTGTCAGGTAATCAAAGAAGATTAAACACCAGGAAGGAGCCATGGTTTAATGCGGACCTACGAGATCAAAACAGAAGGTTCACAAGAGAGGTTAGATTACAGGCGCGGGCAAAAAGAATGGAAATAAGCCCAAACAAAAGCAACCTAACGGAAGTAAGGAATGTATATAGGAAGATGTTGAGGATTGCCAAGACTACACAGAAGGAAACTATCTGAAATAAATTATTGTGCTCAGGTAAATTGCCAAATAGTAGGGACTTCTGGGGCATTATAAATGATCTGAATAAATAATTAAATTTCCAACAAGAGGCATGGATTGGAGAAGAAAAGTGGCTTCAACACGTGCAAAACTTGTACAGCAACATATACCTAAGCACCATCGAAGGTTCCCGGGGGTTAGAGTCAGAAGTGGGGAAAGGGAAAAGAAACCCACGTTCTGATAACAGGAAAAATGAAGACTGGGAACAAGAGATTGGGGGCAAAGATCTAAATCCACTAATCACCAAAAAACAATTGCTGGTCAGAGATCCTAACACCTCTTTTCAATCACATATACGCACACACAGACGTCCATGTCTCTTGGAAAGGGAATATATTTCACTCGATTTTTAAACTGGTAGACCATCGCAACCCAGCGAATTATAGGTTGATATCCTTAATTGATGTTGAGGCCAAACTTTACGCTTCTTGCCTTCTAGCACAGCTACGAGACTGGATGGACGACACTAATATAATTCCTAAGTTCCAAACAGGATTCAGGCAAGGGATGGGAACTTTAACTAATGTGGCAATTGTGTCGCTTTTAACAGAAAAATGAGTAAATAAAGGAACACGTTTATATGCATGTTTCGTTGACATAAAATCAGCTTTTGACTGAGTGAGCAGAGAGCACCTGTTGGCAAAGCTAAACACATGGGGACGGCCGAGTCAACTATTAAAAGCAATAGTCGTCCTTCACAACAACACATGGGCAAGAGTGAAATTAGGCGATGGTTGCAATACAACCTCGAGTATTACCATGCAACAAGGCTTAAAACAAGGATGCGTGTTAGCACCAAGCCTATTTAACTTGTTCCTCTCGGACATTAGCAAAGTTATGGAAGCTCCCGAATGTCACCCCCCGATCATGGCCAACAAGCCCATCAATATATTACAATACGCGGACGACAAAGTAGTGCTAAGCCAAACATCAATAGGCCTACAAAGAGCAATAAAAAATTTAGCATCCTATTGGAACCGGGAAAAATTGGAATTAAATAAAGCAAAAACAAAAGTCGTTCGCTTAGCGGATCCCAAAAAAAATCAAGTTTAAATGGACGGCGAACGGGGCAACGGTGGAAGAGCAAGGGTCCTATAAATACCTAGGTATCACAATAGGGCAAGGCTGAACACACAAGGAGCACAAATCAGCTATAAAAGCCAAAGCGCAATCGCAAATTTTTGCATATCGATTATTAAAAACAAAACTGGATTGCCTGAATTATAACCATCTCTTAAAGGTTATGGCTGCTCAAATTTTGCCCACCCTGTCTTATGGCTTAGTCACCTGGTGCGGCAAGGAGGCTGACGTACTAAATGACCTTTAGACAAGGATGTACAAGGTCGTCTTCAATCTGTCAAAATATGCCTCCCCATCACAAGTGCGGCTCGAATTCGGCCTACAACATCAGAAATTCCGAAGCATGAGCGGCTTCGTGAAGCTTTACTAAAAATTTCGCTCCGCTGACCCAGACACCATGGACAGTTTATGCTAGGAAGAAATCAAGTATCAGGTGGACAATGAAACACTGAGTACCTGGGAAAGGTATTTGAAAACCTGTTTGGCAGAACTTGATTTATAAACAGTATGGGAAATGAGGGGAGACAAAGCAAGTATTAGCAGAGCAGTCAATGTGGCAGCAAGAAGGAAATCCTTTCTTTCTGGAGGATAAAAACACAGGGGCAGATTTATGTTGCCTGACGCATCTCTGCAAATCGGCAGAGATGCGCCAGGAAAGATACAGCACTCAAGTTTATCATTGCGCCACCCATGATGCACCGCATTACAATGCGGCGCACCATGACGCAGGAATAAACAGATGCGTGTCGCATCTAGGGCGTGAAGTTGGAGCAGTGCTGAAGTTGTGTTGCGTGCGGCACTCAACTCAAGCACTACTCCAACTTGCCCTATCTCTAACATGGTGCATCAAGCCTTACGCCTGCTTCAAGCAGGCGCAGGGTTTTGACGCATACAAGATTTCACTGAGTCACTTTTCAGGGGCGTTCCTGTGACGGAACACCCCCCTGCGTGGAAACGCCAACATGAAACCTGACGCAGGTTTCATGTGGCGCAGGGTCTTACACCGTGACGCATCTCCATAGAGATCACCACCCCCTTTTCTGAATCGTTTTTGGCCACTATAGGCGTGGCAGGGTATACTCAGACATGAGTCCCTTGCTCACTGCACCATCAGGATTTAAGCAAGCCGGGCCGACGACGGCTGAAATGCCAGAAACCGGTCCCCGGAAGCTTGTCTCCTTTCTGGTGAAGAATTGGCTTGGTAGTTTAGTCTGCCCTGTTCCCATGATGCACTGGACCAGGGACAGACTGATTTGCATATAGCCAGGTTCTGAGCTGGGATGGTGCAGTGAGCTAAATAACGGTGATTGATCAAGCCCTGATCTTTGGACTGGGTAAGAGTGGTCTGCTTAATTGAGACACTCTATTCATCACCACCCCCTTTTCTGAATCGTTTTTGGCCACTATAGGTGTGGCAGGGTATACTCAGACATGAGTCCCTTGCTCACTGCACCATCAGGATTCAAGCAAGCCGGGCCGACGACGGCTGAAATGCCAGAAACCGGTCCCCGGAAGCTTGTCTCCTTTCTGGTGAAGAATTGGCTTGGTAGTTTAGTCTGCCCTGTTCCCATGATGCACTGGGCCAGGAACAGACTGATTTGCATATAGCCAGGTTCTGAGCTGGGATGGTGCAGTGAGCTAAATAACGGCGATGTATCAAGCCCTGATCTTTGGACTGGGTAAGAGTGGTCTGCTTAATTCAGACACTCTGTTCATCACCACCCCCTTTTCTGAATCGTTTTTAGCCACTATAGGTGTGGCAGGGTATACTCAGACATGAGTCCCTTGCTCACTGCACCATCAGGATTCAAGCAAGCCGGGCCGGCGACGGCTGAAATGCCAGAAACCGGTCCCCAGAAGCTTGTCTCCTTTCTGGTGAAGAATTGGCTTGGTAGTTTAGTCTGCCCTGTTCCCATTATGCACTGGGCCAGGGACAGACTGATTTGCATATAGCCAGGTTCTGAGCTGGGATGGTGCAGTAAGCTAAATAACGGTGATGGATCAAGCCCTGATCTTTGGACTTGGTAAGAGTGGTCTGCTTAATTCAGAAACTCTGTTCATCACCACCCCCTTTTCTGAATCATGATGTAAGTATGTCGCAACGTGGCGCAGGGTTTACACCGCCGCTGCGTCACAGAAGTGACGCAATGGCAGCGCAAAAGTGCTGCAAGTCCGACATAAATCTGCCCCACAATCTCTAAATGTCGGCATGGGTGGACCATCATTACCTGCTTTAAATCACTTAAACACCAAGCATATTTATTATCACACTTTAACGGGAATTTAAAAAAGTGCTGTACAGACTATCGGATGGGTCAGCACGTCTCAAAAGATCTACTGCCATTTGTAAACATAAACATCAAACAGAGCAGTGTAGACTATGTGGATATAAAACGGAATCCTTATCTCACCTATTATGCGCATGTCCAGCAGTCATGGTCCTGAGGAGACGGTATTTAAAATTCATCTTTAAGGAACAGAACATTCACACATGTAGACAGGCAGTGATAAGCTGGCTGGGAGGCTCCTCCATAATTCTGGCCTGCGGGGGAGTAAAATTCATGGCAGAAGTAGTAAAATGCGTAAGGCAAGCCGAGCAGGAGGAAAACAGAGGAGAATGTTTCCCCAGGCCTGGTCCCTACGGGCTAACCACACCACACATGGACTGAATGTGAAACTCATTAAGAGCTCACTTGAAGGCAGGACCACAGAAGCCGGCCCAGATTCACATTTTAACAGTTGTATTTATATCATTTTATATGGTTGCCATTTACATGGACTTAAAGTCATCAAACTAATGGGAAAAGTTTATGTTGCTTGATATTAAATTGTTTCTGTACAGTCATTTTAATTTTTATGGGGAGATTGTAAAGATTTAAATTATTCATACAATACATTTTTTTACTTGACAAACTTTATAAACAGATGAGTAACTCTGCTCTATGAAACTCCACTATATACCACTGTACGGGACTCCACTCTGTCACTCCAATACATGACACTATCTGACACTCCATTCTACAACACTCTATTTCGCTCTTGGCAATTCCACACTGCAACACTCCACACCACTAGCTAGTGCACAACATGGCTAAAACACATTAGCAAACCCAATAGCTCTTCCATAGGCAAATATCATTGAAATGCCATATCACACGCTTTTGTGTCCAACTGCATTTCCTTTCAAAAAAATTACATGTTAATGCCATAGACGCCTTGTACAAACGTGTTTAGTGAATTATTTTTATAAGTTCTAACATTAAAGGAGTCTGGTGGACAATCAACACAGGAGGAATTAAAACAATAACTTTTCTATCTGACAACTAATTGAATTTTGCCCAATTGCTCATTTTGGGTAACCTGAAAACAAACGGCGGTGATCCTGCCTTGTCATGGACCAAGTGGGCATTCAGTCAGGTTCTCGACAATTCAACTGGCTCTCTACTTGCAGGAGGAGGGGACTACTACATAGTCTTCATGTATACTAAATAAATACTATATTTTAATAGTAAATGAATAACGCTGTAAACACTGGAATCACACTAAGTGAAGATCTTCCATCCTGGTGAGGGGCTAACACCCCTAAATAAATAGGCCTGAATCTCGTGCACTATGCAGGGAGGTGAGGTCAAACATGTTCTCATGATGCTGGACACACAGGTTTGTGTAGGGGGTGTGTGTACAAGTTTTGTCTGGTCTCAGCTTCATTGTGTGCGTCTTGAACATGTTGTGGCCTCTGTCCCTTCACTCCATCGGCTCCCAGTAATCAGGGCTCCCAGGGTTACAATGTTGACTATATTGAAGTAAAATCACACTTTCAATAATTGTGAGTCTTCAAAGAAGATTTATTTCTCGATAGTAAAGACAGCTTAACAACAACTTATAACAAAGTCCAAACACCAACTGTCCCACCAAGGAATTCCATGAAAGAATACACAAGAATACAAAAAACATTTCAATTAAATAAATAATGAATACAACACACCTCCCCCCTTTAAAAAAAAAATAATAAACATAGGAACTAGAACAATATAATGATAACAATCAAAACCTAACGAAATCTTTCATTAAAATAGGCTCATTTCTAATACGATTACTTCTTCTAGGTTCAATTACAGATTTATCCACCGTTTGAGTTACATGTTTGTCTTGGGTTACACATTTGTCCACGGTTTGAGTATCTTCTGAAGAAACAACACTGTGCTCTACAATTGTAGCCTACCTTATTTCAATACTGGTATTATTAGAAACATAACCACCAAAATTATCCATAACATTTTGAGAATCATCTTCATCAGTATTTTTCAACAACCTTAAATTCACTCGTGATTCATTTGCCACATGTTTAGACCTGTAAATAGATATTCGTCTAAAATTCTAAATTTTCCCTCCTTCCACTCTAACAGCTTACTAAATACCTCAATAACCTTCATGGGATCAGACCATCTAGATCATTTCCTATTCACTGATCCACCAAGTTTCACACGTACCAAATCTCCTACACTCACTTTGTGATTAGATATGTGATACTTAACTCTACTTTTGCTCATTTTATCTTGATATTTTTTAACACGTTCCCTAACTTGAGAAAAATTCAAACCTGAATCATATGAATTGTTGGTGTTTAACCACCAGGGCATGAGTTTAGATCCAGGTTTCCTACCTATTAGCACCTCGAATGGAGCACACCCAGTAACTGAATTAGTAAGTAAGTAAGTAACATGGCACTTAAAGCTTTCCTCCAGTCTATATCCCTCTTAACAGCTAACTGGATAGATTCTTTAATAACTCTGTTGAACCGCTCAACTTGACCATTTGCCTGGGAATTATAATTAGAGATTCTTTTGTGTACAATGACAAATTTCTTTAAAAATATCTCAATTTCTCTGCTAGTGAATTGAGTACCATTATCCGAGATAAGTTCCTCAGGCAATCCTTCACGACAAAAATCAAAATTCAATGACCTGAGCAGAAGTAATTTTGTCAACAATCTTAACTTCTGGCCATTTAGAAAAATAATCTAGTAGGACCAACGCATATACCTCTCTAGAAGATGGAAGACATAGAGGACCAATAATGTCAATCCCTAATTTCCTCCATGGCCTTTAAAGAATACTCAATAGGTGTTATACCAACAGTTAACGGCTTGACCGATTTATCACTATTAGAACATGGACCACACTCTCTGACCCATCTATCCACCATACTATCAATGCTGGGCCACCTTTAAAACTCTCTCAAACGTCTCTTGGTGCTAGACATACCAAATGTTCTTCATGGGCAGTGACAATCAATTTCTCTCTAACACCCAAGGGGGGAAAAGTTTTATCACCTCTGATAATGATATCCTGAAGACACATAAGTTCATCTTTGATTTTAAAAAACAAACTCAACTCTCCATTTAATTTTCTCTCCTCTGGCCACCCATTATGTAAATATTTTGCTACATTAACCAAAACAACGTCTTTGCTCATAGCTTCCTTCCACTCTTTCTCCCAAAAAAAAGCAGAAGCTGCAACTGCACAGTGATTAACAACCTCCATAGTATAAGCAACATCTACACATTCTTCCATCAAATTATCAGGATCAGGAGTATAAGGCAAAGGCAACTGAGACATACAATTTGCATGCACATTCAAACGGCCAGGAATGTATTCAACACTGCATTGAAATTCTTGTCAATTAGCAGCCAATCCTGCTAGCCGAGCTGTTAATGTTCTACCACCTCCTGCAGCTAGCAAATTCATCAAAGGTTTGTGGTCTGTTCTCAACTGAAATTTCGTGACTCACAAAAAATGTCGAAAATGCTGTGCAGCCCAAGTGCAAGCCAATAATTCCCTTTTAATGGTGGAATAACTGTATTCTGCGCCTCAAAAAGATCTAGACGCATAAGATACAATATGTGCACTTCCGTCATTATTCTGCATTAATACAGCACCCAATCCAGTACCACTAGCATCCACTGCCACAATACATTCTTGTCCTATAGATAAAAGGTTTCGAAAATGGTGCTGAGCTAATTTCTTTCTTCAGAATTTCAAAAGCTAACTGTTGATTCCTGGCCCCATTCAAATTTTGCATTTTTCTTTAGTAATGATCTCAGATCAGATACCTTTGAAGCATAATTTTGCACAAATTTACTATAATATTCAGTTAGTCCAAGAAAAGAATGCAACTGCTCTTCGTTACTCTGTGCAGGTGCTTCTGAAATACTAAGCACATGGTTGAATTTTGGTTTAATACCCTCACTAGATATTTCATGTCCTAAGTATTCCACTCTATTTTGTCTAAATCTACATTTGGAAAATTAAGGAGTCATACCCTTCTTCTGTATATTATTCAATACTGCTTCCAAATTCCCATCATGTTCTTCAAAATCTTTTCCAAAAATTAAAATATCATCCGGAAAGGCGATAGCTCCTGAACAGCCCTCCAATATTTCCTTCATGAGTCTTTGAAAAACAGACGTTGCACTTGCCAGACCAAATGGCACTCTTAAAAATTGATACATACCCTCAGGAGTTATAAATGCAGTTACGTACTTTGAGTCACTATGCAACATAACCTGGTGGTATGCGCTAGCCAGATCCAGAACACAAGCCCCCGACAAAGTGGAAA
Organism: Lissotriton vulgaris; assembly: GCF_964263255.1. NCBI lineage: Eukaryota > Metazoa > Chordata > Amphibia > Caudata > Salamandridae > Lissotriton > Lissotriton vulgaris. The sequence goes on along the minus strand of NW_028243213.1, from coordinate 60,138 downwards.
TCAATTTATGTATATTAGTTAGAGGATGTCTATCTGTCCAAATTTCCTTATTAAGACAACAATGATCCACACATCGCCGAAGATCCCCATTGCTTTTAAGTGAAAGAACCACCGGAGAAACCCAAGATGAGGATTCAATAGGTTCAATGATCTTATTTTTGACAAGTTCTGCTAACATCTCTTTTAATTTACTACAATATGCTAAAGGTACATTACGTACTTTATGTCTTACAGGTATTGCACTATCCTTGAGAAGGATTTTATGTTTAAAATCTACATATTTCCCCAGTTCTTCACTAAAAACACTAGGGTGCATTTTTTTTTATACTTCAAATAAAATCTTCATTGTTTGGAGAAATGATATACGCAGATGGTGAAGCTTTAGGATCTACCTTCATGCCCATTTCTTTTTGGTGAGGCCACCCCAGAATAGATATGTTAGATTTAGTTATGCTGCAGTGACATTACATTTTTCACCTGATATAACTCGATGTGCCTAGGTGCCCTTGATTTGCCTGTACAATGAACGCACAAGTTTGAAAGTTGTGTAGTTTCCTTTCCGTTAACCATTGGGAGGGGTTAAAAAGTCACATAAAAATTACATTTTATAATGTGATCCTGGATTTTTCACAAATTTGTGCATGAAACGTGTCCGTCTGTGTCGAAACAAATGCAAAATCAGATGAAACTTGCATCTGGTTTGTTAACATTGTTCCCGTGCTCCAGTGATAGGATTTTTACCTGAACAAAATGTCCCTCGTGCGACATGGTGTGCTTTGAAATCTTGCATAACAATCACATTGCCAATTACCAGAATATATAAGAGTTCACCAGTGACAGCTTAATTAACCCCTGGGCTTAACAAACTACCACTTCAAACTACTCTTCTATGGACCTCCATTCCTGTCCAAACCACCTTCATTTTAACTACTTTTGTTTCACTCCACATTTTTGGTAGCGTGTCATATCTCACCTTCACACTAATACTGGCAAAGTGCCATGAACCCCATCCCTCTTGAGAGCCATGCGGCCCATGTGACTTCTGTGGAGGAGAAGACATTCTACTCTCGATAAAAGCACAATTTTCTGATTCACCCCTCACCCATGCACCCTTGAAGTCAGCCCCACCTAGTCCACAACCCCTGACTCTCTTACCTCTGTCATACACACCAAAACTGAGGTGCTTATTTACAAGCCCCTTGCACCACTGGAGGGTCACTTTTTAGGTTGAGCCCTGAGCCAACGTGCAAGCGCTGCTCTGGGGTTGATCTGTGGTAGTTGACTACGTGAAGGAAACCCCACCCACTCCTCTGCCCACTTTTTCATTTGCTTTTGGCTTTGTCCTTTCTAAATGCTGCCGTCCAATTGGTTTAGAGGCTGCTAGTCCCTCCTTATGACAGGCATGTCTCCTTCCTTGCCTACTGGCCCATTTACTTTGTGTTTCTTAAGCACTATTTTGTTACCATGCCCCCCTCCCACTGTCCCTACCTTCTCTCCCGCCCCCCTCCCATTGTTCGTGCCTTAATTGCACCCCTCCCACCCTCCCTCCCGTTTGCAATGCAATATGCCTGGCGTAACTGCGAGTACTATTGCATTGCAAATGCTTGTTATTGCCGGTCTACACTCAAGTCGACGCGTTTGCAGCATCGGAAGAAGTAAGTGTACCAGAACGCACAGAAACAGAACGTGGCGTAGCGTGCTTGTCACTGATAATGTGTCCTGGCTTTTGGCCAATCAAGAGTCACGTTTTAATATTTGTATTCGATTCTACTTCCCCTGATTCTACTAGTTCCCCGGAATTTTTTTTACACCATTTCCTCTGCATTTTTCAATATTTATGTTACTTTTAGGGTGGTAGTAAAATTATTGAATACTTTTTTGTAGGTGCATAGTTGCCTTCCAGATATACGATGCGTTACCAGCTCGCCTTTGGAAGAAATAACAAAGCTGCACATTTTGAATAGTTTGCTACAGAACTGGGCGGGATCTGGATATTCTTGTTTGAGCATTTGTGGTCCATGCTGCCAATCTTAAAGTTCTCGGACTTTATAGCCACTGAGGGGCATATTACGAAGTGAGCTGTGACAGACTGAGCAACAAACCAAAAGTGGAGGCGATAGGGACCCCACGCTGCTGTTACGTGATCCCTGTATGGACTGAAGCAGGTACAGCGCGCCAAGCCTGCCAGAGAGTAGCGGCATGGGTAACGTACAGGGGGAGAGTGACCAGACCATCCCCCTTGCCGCAAATGAAAAAAATCAACCAGAGGCTCAAAATTTCACGGGTAAAAGAAGCAGCGGAGGGCAGAAACAGTGTTGCATCTGGGGGGAAGGCACGCAGTGGACAGTATAGCAATGCCAGGATTCATGCCATATATCTAGTGAAAAGGGCAGGGATACCCCCACGTTGAAGTACACAATCCACTTAAGTTGGCCACATCAAACTGATATGCAGGCCCAAACACACGCTAATCCACGGGTTGTGGAGTTTGAACCGGAATTGAAAGTGAAGTGGGAGCAGTTGGAGCAGGTACATGGGGGGCGAAAGTGATAAAAGTGGTAACTGCTAAAGGGAACACCAAAGCTAAAGTACTCGCAGCCCCACAGGCTCTAACTGCAACAAAACCAACAGTAAAACAACAAAGGGAAGTCACAGGCTATTCATTAAGGAGCAGAGACTCCCCAGTGGAAAAAGGAGAGCCAGAACCAAAACTGAAATACTCAGAACACCCACTCAAGATAGCAAAATATAATGCACAAATTAAATCGTCACTATCTACCTCTGACACATCCCCCCCTGCTGTCCCTAAAAGTACGAGAAAGAAAAAAAGACAAGCCACAGCAGGGAAAATACAACACCCGGCATCTAGAACAAGTCAGGCCAAGCTAAAGTCACTGAGCATGACAAAACAAAAGATAACACCCTCCTTAAAATCTGTCTTTAATGTGCAGGACCCCCAGAAGGTGGAAAAAACCCAAAATAAAATCCAAACTGGGAAACAGGTAGGGACTTCAGGCGAGGAGAGAACAGAAGCCATGTCAACAGTTAGTAACAGCAACAGATATAGCATTCTAGAATCACTTGAGCAACAAGAGCTAAGAACGGCCGCCACAAAATCGGCCATGAAAATTGCTAGCACCAAGGATCCTGAGGGTACTTCCCTTCCGCAAGAAAACCCAGAAGCTATGGAAAACATGATGACAACCACGGTGAGAGAAATGAGATCTAACTTCGCAACATCAGAGAAACAACAGATAAAAATTCAGGAAGTATGTGAAGTAATGAACCAGAAAATAAATACGCTCATGGATAGAGTTACCATAGTAGAACTGGAAATGGGAACACTAAGTAAAAAGTTGGAGGAAAAAAGAAGGGAAATAGTCCAGCTCAAAGTTTCAGATAAGATTCTATGCGAAAGACTGGAATCGATGGAAAATCAGGCAAGGAGAAACAATCTTAGAACCTTAAATGTCCCGGAAGGTTTGGAGGGTGAGGACATTAAAACCTACATGATCAAAGTACTCGGGGAAGAAATAATACCCTGGACAAAGTTCTTTGACCTCGCAGAAGACATACAAAGTGTACATAAAGGCCCATTTGGGAGATACAAGATTAGGAAGAATCCAAGGAAGATCCTCGGTTGGTTATAATAATGTCATGGAATGTTAACAGACTAAGATTAAGGAAAAGAAGGGCCAAAATATTGGAATACTTAAAAATAGTAGATTGTGATATAATGATACTGCAAGAAACACATTTACTAAAAGAGGATTGGGAGCAAGTCCTTAAGAATCAAAAGTGGTTAGATACATGGGTGTGCACGAATCAAGATTGCAAGGTGAAAGGGGCGGTGGTACTATTAAAGAAATCACTAGGAGCACAGATAAAATCCACAGAAGTAGACAAAAAAGGGAGATGGGTGATGGTGAAACTTAAGCTACATAACAATTAATACACAGTGGTTGGGTATTTCGGACCTAACATAGACGATCCAGAACCCCTCCAAAAGCTTTATGCTCAACTCTTAACAGTTAAAGAGCCAATAATTATGGGGGGAGATTTTAACATAATTTGAGATGCAAAAAAGACAGGTTTCCACCCAAATATGGCCCATAGTTACCAAAAATGAGGGAGTGGGTGAACCATTATATTAAAGATCTTGGGATCATGGGTGTATGGAGAGTGAAATAAACGTAAGAAATTCACGTTGCAGAATAAGAGATTGAGACACGCATCAAGAATCGACTACTTTTTAATAGACATGGGCCTAATAAACTCAACACGAAAGGTAGAACAGGTACCAGCACATTCATTAGATCATTCAGCAGTGTTCCGACAGCTTAATTTAAAATGTTCTGGACCGACTAACAGATGGACGGTGGACAGGAGAATCTTTTTAGATGAAGACTGTATAGAAGCCCTGGAAAATGATACCAAGGAGTTCTTCCAAATAAACAAAGATGGGACTACTAAACAAATTGCCTTTGAGGCTTGTAAAGCTTTTATCAGGGGAAGAATGACTAGCCTTGCAGCACATAAACACAAGGGCAGAAAAAGCAAGATACGAGAACTAGAAGATGAGATAGTATCTCTGGAGGTCGAACAAAGTAGGACCACTACAACAGGGACAGCTAAAAAAAATGGACTGGCAGACTTCCAGGAATCAATTGTAAAAGATAACTGGGAAAAAGCAAAATATCACACTATGAATATGGAGATGGATGTGGGAAACTACTAGCGTGGAAAGTGAAAACAGATGCAACTGGAAACAAGATAGAAAAGATACTGATAAAAGATCAGCAAAATACCACAGAAGAGAAAGAAATTAGGAAGGAGTTCATAAAGTTCTTTAGAGAATTGTATTCGGAGGACAAGGTACCCACGGAAGACCAGATACAGTCAGTAATGGAAAAAATAACCCTCCCTATATTTTCCCAAGCACAAAGGGCAGAGATCAATCAAGGGATATTCAGTGCTTTAAAAAAAACTAAAGACATTTTAAAAAAGCAAGGCGGCAGGGCCGGATGCTCTCCCAAATGAACTGTATACACATATGAGAGAGGGGAACAGAATCTAATTGCCGCTACAGACCTTTTCTTTGTGGGTGTGGTGCTCCCTGCCTCCCGCTGCCTCGCTGTAACAGACCATCTACGCAGCGAGACCGCCGAGGGGAGTGCAGCCTAAAAACTACAACACCCAGCAGCCCATGCGCCACGAGCGCTCTGAAAACGCGCCAGGAGGCGCTTAAAAACAACGTGAGCCCCGCCTCGCGGGACGCCGGGCGAAGCCCGGGCCAAGGGCGGGCCTGTTTAAGCCTGTTAAAGACCGGGTAAGACTGGACTGGGCCACCCCCCTAACACACACGTTTATATTTACTGACTTTGTTCATCTCTTCACTCTGTACTCCCGTGTTTTCACTTGCTATTTCAATACTACTATTTAAGTTCTATTTTATATATGTGCAGTTTGTATTAAGGAGCTACGGTATATCCCAAATTATGTCACCTAGAGGCACCAGGAGCAAAACTGCACTAAGTCTGGCACAGGTTACTGGCATGATTGACCAGTTCATATCCAGGGCAAATGAAGCAATCGATCAAGGTATACTGCTCCTGGACCCACGTGTATCTCACGACTTGGCCCATGCAAAACGGTCCTCTCTAGGCCTTTTGGCTCAAGCACAAACTCCTATTCATCAACAGGAGAGGGTCCCTGTAATAGAAACACGAGCAGAAATCCATGGCTTGCCCAATTTGGTTAATTTGTCGGCATCTCCATCGCTGTTGGATTCACAGATAACTCAGACTCTTGATGGAACGCCAGCCATTTTTGCGAGCCCGGCCCAGGTGGATCCTGTACAGGTTCACCTAAGGGGGATAAGAGAGGGTGCTATTTCTAAGCGGACTAACTTAAAGAAAAGAAAACACAACAAAGCAGCTAAATCACTGCCCAATACCCAGGGGGTGGGAAGTTCTATACTAAAGTCAACTGGTCATAACACACAGCCGAATGTACAGATGTCTGAAAATAATATCACAAATTTTTCCTCAAAGCATTGAGGATCCTCAGGATATTGTTAATATCACAGATGCTGAAATCAAGGGTGAAGGCGGCAAACAACTATTGGCCAGGATTGAAGAATTTATTATGATCCAATTGCAGCCAATCCAAATGAGCCTTGCTATTATTGAGAAACAACTAGCTGCTGTGACTTCAACCCTGAAAACCTTAAATAACCCAAAGGGTCGAGGGGCTACTACTGTAGGGGGCACAAAAAATAAGTCTGTCACTACCACGACTGGGCAAAGTATCAAAAACACACCTGTCGGATTAACAGACCCTAAACCGAAGCCCTCCCAAGATACTACCAATAAGGTCCCTGACCCGCAAAAAACCCCGGCCCCTAAAAATATTCCCATCAAAGCTGTCCCTAAACCTGTTGTCCCAAGCAATTAACCCTCGAGTCCCCTTCACATAGGAGAACGGGCCAAGGGTGGTGAAAGTAAGTTCGAAACTCCCCCAATAAATCTCCCGCCTGAAGCAAGCCCATTTGTGGTCATTATGACGGGGGTCCCTGAGTTGAGTCACAATACTGAGGAGCCTACCTGGTCTTTAAAAAATAAAGTACAGCATAGGCTGAACATCAACAGACTATTGCCACAAAACTGTGCTAGCAGGATCAACATGGTGCGCAGGGTTCCCTGGATTGGCCCCAAATTTAAAAAAATTAAGGGTGACTGTATCATATTCAACTTCGAGGACCCCCGTGCTGTTGGATCATATCTGCTCATGGGGCTCCTTGGCCAAGGAGGATGGAATATGTAATAAACATTTATCGTTCTTCTATCCTCCAGTAGCCCGTATCATTGAAGGCCCAGATTGGTCTTGGAACCAAGCGGCAGATGGGACAGGGGTTGAAACCAAGAAGGCAACAGGCAGGGGAGAAGAGATTGGGTGGATTGCATGGGTACCAATAGGAGAGACACAGTACTTGGGGAAGGATGGGGGGGATACCAACCTATAACAGATGCAACTGTTTAGAAATGGTTGATTGACCATCATCATGTATAGAGCAGACCAGCGCAGGTCCATTAAAAGTAGATGTTAATTTTGAACACTCAGTTACAAGACCTACTAATGACGGATCCCCCGAAACCACAAATAGACCAACCGCAGCTCCAATCCCATCCAATAAATTGCTCATCATTAAAACCACAGTTAGTCACGGTCCTTTAGCGTTTAAGGCGGATGGCCCAAACAACGCCGAGGGAGAAATTGAATCTATTCAACCAGTGGAATTTCTGAACGACATTGAGGTGTCTGGGGGGTCTAGTAGACCGCTGACCAGAAGGAACTTACGAGTGGGGAAAATGGTCCACTTACAAAAAGACATAGCTTGTCTCTACTTTCCTGGAACATTGCGGGTCTCTCAAAAAAATCTAAGGACCCGACTTTCTTAAGCTTTGTGCCCCAGTTTGACGTGATCTGTTTGCAGGAGACTTGGGATGAGGGTGAGACTCACCTGGAGGGTTTTAGCACACACGCCGTACCAGCGAGTGAATCGGGCAGAGGAAGATGCTCTGGCGGCCTATCCACTCATTTCTCTAATCTGGCTAATCTAACAGTAACTAATTTGGACACCATAAATTTCCCACATAAATATAGGCAATTTTTTCAAACCTTTTACATCAAGGGGACAGGGTCTCAGAGTTTTCTCCTCATAAATTTATATAACAACATACCAAGAGAAGAGCAAAAGCTGGTTTTAGAAGTATTAAATGGAGTTATTAGTAAGAGGCTGGAAACAGAGCAAACGGACATATGTTGCGTTATAACAGGCGACTTCAATTGTCATTTGTGCGCCCAAAATGGGACAAAGTTATGTGGTATAGTAGATTTAAGGGGTGACCCCAGCACGCATTTTGAACATTCTACTTTTGGTCATTTACTAAATACTATGTTGCACGACCTGAACCTTGGTTTTGCAAATGAGTTAAATGATCCTCAGGTAAACTTTGAACCCACATTTATTGTCCGGGGCCTAGTTTCCACCATCGATTATATGCTGGTTTCTACTAATTACCATCACAGCATTCCGTCTTTTAATACCGAAAAAATCGCGCTTAGTGATCACTACCAGATCAGTGCTACTTTTGATATGGGACCCAGAGACAGTCAAGCTATGGACCTGGCAGAGGTACTATACTGCCACGGGGTTTCTCTGGCAAGGTTTAATGGTTACGCAATTAAGTGGTGTAAAGTCAACCCTGAGAAGTTTATCCATGATCTAGTGTCTGACGACCCCAATTCCTTTATGATATGCCTTGATGATAATCCTAATCCCTCAAATGTTGTAACAGCTTTTGGGGAAATCACATCAAAAATAAGTAGTAACCTAGTTAGAAAAAGGAAGAAATGTGATAGGGATAGAACAGTGGGCTGGTTCAATTCCGGTTGCACCAAAGCTCACCAACATCTAAAGGAAGTACTGAAGAGGGTTCCAAGAGACAAAATTGAGATTAGGGGGGCAAGAGCAGCCTATAAACTTGCGGTAGACAATCGGAAATTGGAACTTAAGGAAGCGGCTTGGGAGGCCTTGCGAAGGGCTAGTGAACTAAGAGATAACACTATGTTCTGGAGAGAGTTTAATGCCCCTTTTTTTAATGACAGAGAAACAGACACGATCGAGATCGCTATTGAAGAATCTGTCTGGGTCAATTACTTTTACCGATTTGTTTAAGAAAGATGACCTGGGCAGATTAGATAATTCTCCTCTAGCGGACTCATCCCATCAGGACTCTTCACTAGTAGGTGCTTCTATAAATGCCTTCCCACTACAGATAGTTTTTCCACTAGCAGAGGTTGAGTTGGCATTACAGGAAAGCTCTAAATCTAAAGTCCCAGGTCCAGACGGGGTCCCTGTGGATATCTATAAAGATAATATGGATCTTTGGGCACCACTACTGACTAACGTTCTCAATAGATATAACACTGTTGGTTTTCCAACAACATGGCAGGAGGCAGTCGTGGTGCCCATCTTCAAAAAGGGAAATCGCCAGGACCCTAAATGTTATAGGCCGATTTCCCTGTTAGATTCAATAATGAAAGTAGCCGGCCGAATCATCCTGAATAGGCTGCAATCTTGGGTCAAGGATGCGGGTATCCTTTCCAGATTTCAGTACGGATTCAGAGAAGGGATAGGGACCATTGAGCAAGGTCTTAATCTGTCACTAATCATAAGGAAATATATGGCAGCTAAGAAAGGTGATCTCTTTATGACATTTGTCGACCTAAGCTCAGCTTTCGACTGCCTTAGTCACAATGTCTTGTGAAAAACCCTAATTGAACTGGGGATTGATAATTCCATTCTTGACTTTTTAAAGGAGCTTTACAGGGGGGTTGGTGCGAGGGTCCGACATGGGAGAAATGGGGAATGCACGTCAAAATTCCCCATTAAAAAAGGGGTGCGCCAGGGCTGTATATTGGCACCACTCCTTTTTAACTTATATATTAATGGCGTGGCAGACCACCTTGATGTAGATTACCCCCAAATAGATGGCTGTGCTGTTCCAATTTTACTTTATGCTGACGATGCAGTCATCATGGTGAGAACACAGCTAGGCCTACAGAAAGCATTGTCTAGTTTTTCCGATTTTATAAGGTCAGGAGGCCTAAAGATAAATGTGGGAAAGACCTTCACCATGGCCTGTTCATCAAAATCTAGTATTCAATGTAAAACTTTTTTAAATCAATCAAAGGTTAGCCAAACAAAATCATTTTCATACTTGGGCATTATGTTTAACTGTAAGGGTACATGGACGTCTGCCATATCTACCCGCAACCTGGCTTTTTCCCGAGCCATTGGTGCATTGAAGCAATTTACAAACAAACTGGGTGGCAAACCGGTCCAAACCCTTCTTGATATTTATGCTGCAAAATGTGTATCTACAGCAACCTACGGCGCTGGTATATGGGGGACGGCAAATTCCGAAGAGATACAGACAAAGGAAAATGCTTTTTTCCGATATCTCCTGGCTGTCCCGAGGTCAACTTCTAGCACCATTTGTCATAGGGAGCTCGATAGGGTCCATATATCTGATCTAATCAAAATTATCCCAATTATGTTGTGGCATAAGATATGGACCTCAGAAGACACAGTTTTTAACAGACTTATTATTGATGAATGCATGAAATTAGAAGGGGTCAATAATATTACTTGGTTGTCCAATGTCAGAAACTTTTTAACTACTTTAGGTCATCCTGAACTATTTGATTCCCCTACCACATGTGATTCAATCTCTAAGAAGTCTCTTAAGAGAAGCTGCTTGGCCCTACTGGAAGACAGACGTGATCTGTCCGAGAGAGGTAAACCTAGTATTACACAACATCATCTGGTATTACATGGACAGGGCCTGCACCAATATTTATCCCCAGATCACTCAAGCTATACTAGATCACTGTTATCTAGGATGAGAACAGACAGCTTTTTCAGATTGATAACATTTCCAAACACAATTGATTGGACTCGCAATTTAATTAATTGCCCCTGTGATGATGTTTCAGTACAGTCTAATATACATTTTATTCTTTTTTGTAAATATTTTACCTGGGGAAGGAAAAGATATCTATTACCCCTTTTAAAATCATGGGGCTTGAGGCAGTGTAGACCTGCTCTGATTAAGTTGTATATGCTACAAGATGATCTGACTATTTTAGTAGCAGCAAAGTTTTTAAAATATTTAATTAGATGCAGGCTGTCGATGCAATAGGGGGTGGCAGATGTATACCGTATTTAACTGTACATGATGTATTTTTAACTTATCGATCGAATTGTTTGGCACTTTAGGCCTGTGTTGGCTTTTTTTACATTTGCATATTTTGTACAGTTTTTATCCTTCAGTATATATTACAGTGCGGTTTCCTATGCTAATACATTCTGTTTTTATTGTCCTTTATGAAATGAATTGATTTTATATTTGTTTGTAAATTAAATGTTTAAATATGCTTATATGACTTGCCTTGTAAAGTCGAATAAAGCTACCTTTGACTTTGACTTTGACTTTGATAAAAGATCAGCAATATACCACAGAAGAGAAAGAAACCGGGAAGGAGTTCATAAAGTTCTTTAGAGAATTGTATTCGGAGGACAAGGTACCCATGGAAGACCGGATACAGTCAGTAATGGAAAAAATAACCCAAGAACAAAGGGCAGAGATCAATCAAGGGATATTCAAAGAAGAGCTTTTAAAAACGCTAAAGAAATTTTAAAAAAGCAAGGCGGCAGGGCCGGATGCGCTTCCAAATGAACTGTATACACATCTGAGAGAGGTACTGGCTGACCCCATGACAGAACTACTTAATGAAATATTTGCAATACAGGGGACGCTCCCACCCACCTGGAATGACGCCATTATTAATCTCATACTCAAACCAGGGAAAGACCCCACGAGAAGTGAGTCCAACAAAGAATATCACTCCTAAATGCCGACTACAAGGTATATACACAGATTTTCCCAAAAATCTTCGGAAAGATAGCAGGCTCCGTAATTCACACAAATCAAAAAGGCTTCATTGGAGGAAGATACATACATGAATTAATGCATGAACTTACAAATGCAATAGACATCACAAAAAATCACGCAACTCCACTATCGATTCTAACCCTGGACGCTGCTAAAGCATTCAACAGGGTAAGTTGTGCCTTTTTAAATGCAGCCTTGGCAGAATTCAGCATAAGAGAGACCTTCCAGAATGCAATTAAGCAAATATACAAAAACCCGACAGCAATGGTTCTAGTGATCGGAGTATTAACAGAAAATATAATGATAAAAAGAGGAACAAGACAGGGGTGCCCACTATCCCCCTTATTAGTCGATATGTACATTGAACCGCTGGCAGAGATACTAAGAAAGGAGGAAGGAATTGCACCTTTTAAACACCAGAGATGGGAGAAGAAAGTAGCACTTTTTGCTGATGACCTAATGGTTTTCACAAGCAACATAGAGGCCTCCCTCCCTGAAATAGAAGGAATTTTAGAAGCATATGGAGCAGTATCAGGCTACCTAGCAAACCAAGCTAGAACAGAAATCCTACATTGGAACAACAATTAGCAAGACCACAGAGTAAAAGAAAAAAATAAAATATTTGGGCATAGATCTCACAAGGGACATCAAGGAAATTGCAAACCAAAACTTTGAAAGAATCTTTAAGCAAGTAAGGAACTATTGAACGTAGGGGGGGGGGTCTTTCACCATCATTTTTGGGAAGATCAAACATAATCAAAATGGCCATACTTTCTAAATTTACCTATCTGTTTAACACCATTCCATTGAATTTTAACCTCAACCAAATAAAAAAATTACAAGGAGTATTGAGCAGTTTAATCTGGGCTGCAAAAGGGGCAAGGATAGCCTGGAATAAAATAAGAAGAAAAAGGGAACAAGGAGGGATAGCTAGCCCAGATATCCTAAATTACTGTAGAGCTTTCCAATTAAAAAATATTAGGGTACTCTTAGAGAATTACGATCAGTATCCCGACCACTTGAAAGCTATAATCAAGGAGGAAGGAAGCCACTTCCTATACAAATACGGCCACGCTAAATATTTTAAGAAAATAAAACTAAAAACCTTAAAGGCGGCGGCAGCACTCTGGCACCAAATGAGAAAGCTACCTAATATACCATATTACAGCAGATACGTGCCCATATAGGACTCCCCAGGAGCCCCGGATTGCCTAAAAGACAGACTGGCAAATGCCCTAAAAGAAAACTAAATCACAAAATGGGGTGAACTAAAGACAGAAGGCTCTGTAATAGAATGAAAGGCATTGATTGAAAAAACTAAGGGTACGGTTGCCAGGTTTAAGTACTACCAAATAATCAGTTGGTTCAAGAAGGATAGCGAAGAAGGAAGTGGGATAAATGAGGACATACTGCAGAAGAAGAAGATCACCAAAAAATAAATAGCTTATTGATACTGGGCACTTATTGAAGAAGGAGAGGATCACTATGAAATTCTGAATAAGATTTGGGGAGATGCACTGCCGCAGCTGAATATCTTACACGGATGGCAAGTATCTATGGCTACTTGTTGGAAAGTTGTTAAATCTGCCACATTGAGAAGGAACCATCTATTCACTATCCACAGAGCGTAGTGGACCCTGAGAAGGCTATCATAGATCAGAGATCAAGAGGAGAGAAGCTGCCCCTAGTGTGGAGAGCCAGGTGAGGATGATTTACACATGTTTTGGCAGTGCCCCCATCTTAAGGAATTCGGGGAAGAGACGGGTAAAACTTTGTCTCGGGTATTGAGATTGCAGATAGAGGTGAGTATGGATTGGGTTATTTTTGGGAGAAGCCAGAACATACCTCAGGTAATTAAACTTAGTAAAGATCAGGAAAAAATTCTGTTCATATGAATACTGTTGGCAAGAAGCGAGATCTGTATTAATGGAGTAAAGGAAACACCCCCAACATATAAAGAGTGGGTGGCGTCTGAACAAAGAATCAATAAATTAGAACTAGAGAGAGAGGAAAGGCAAATACATTGTGGGTTATCTGGGAAGATCTAAACTTACAAATTACCACCGGTGAAAGTATTGTATAGTCCAATGATTAAACAATGCAATAGAACCAATCAAGTGGAACTTGAAGAGTAGTCAAAATGACTAGCTCAACACAGGACGGGACCACACTGGAATCGGACAAAAAGGAGCCTGAGTGAAAAAGGGTAAACAGAGATTCTCCACGCATATGTTGAGTTTACCCAGGAGAAGCCCCAAAAGGTTGGAACACAAAACAAACTGGGCCCGACACCTCCATTTCCAAACTATTGCTATATGAGGAGAAAAAAAAAGATAAATATAGTAAATACAAATTCAGCTTTGCATAAACATGGTTAGACATACTGAAGGATTGACAAAATGTGTTTAGATATAATAAAATTACATGAAATATATGTGCATAAATATATGTTAGTAAAGTAAGCAGTGCACAATGGTAGAAGTGGTACAAACAGCATGTGCTAAAGTGTATTATTTTTTAAACAACAAATGTATACAGACATGACTCACTTATCATGCAGAAAATAATACTGATTCTATTTTCAAACAAATATCCATGCCAATGGCAGGGATGTCTCTGAAGGTGATGGACTTGAAGATTACCAAATGCTAGTCAATGAGCCAGGTCAAAACACTCCAAGCTGAAGCAATAAAAATTCCTATTTCTAAAGCACCATTCTATCACCCCCTTGGGGGTTTCAAGGCAAAGGGGGCCATCAGGAGATTAAGTAAGCAATTGCCAAGAGTCACATGATGTTGAGCTGAGACCAGCGGGTATCAAACCGTGAACCCCCTGCTGCACCACACCTCTCCCTCCAATGAGTCCTGCAGTTGTAGAACAGACATAGGTGCAAATTAAGTCTTTGGGAGAAGCACACAGAGTGTGAGCCATGAACCAATGGTCAAGCCAAGAAAACTGTGGGAATGATGTAGATGTTGCATGTGCCGTGTTGCTAATACTCCGCCCAAAACAAATATCGAAATTAGTGACATATCACAAAATGTGAATGTTTTTGGTGGTTTGGAGTCATCAATGCTCACGGTTCAGTGCCTGCAAAAGAGGGAACTGAAGCTTGTAAATAACCAAGTTACGAATATTAAGAGAAGTGTAACCACATGATTAGAGAATATTGCAGCAACACTAGCTGCAATCAAAGTGCAATGAAAGTGAATATTGACAACCTCACAGATGCTTTCAAGACTCTATGCATGGATATAAACACCGATGATGTACACCAGATATGTAGGGAACACCAACAGTCCGCCCGCATTGACGGATTAACCAGATCACTTAACAGACCTGCCAATGCAACATTTGTATTGCCATGGCTCACTGTCAACTTCCAAGTAGAAATGGAGCACTACAGTGGTGATGTGGATTGATGCAGATAACAAATGCTATAGAGATCTTACAAACCACTCATTTAGCATGCATCAGCAAGGTAGTACGTCCAGAAATTGAGGACCAATCAAATGATATTTGCAAATCTGTCAGTGACTCCATGAGTGTGTGTGAAATCAGGTGTGGCAGTGCTGCCAGTGTAATGTGGGGGCAGCACTTCTGCATTTCCAAACGCAAGCCCAAGGCACTTATGTTGATGTAGTTCAGATTTTTTATGTGTATGTACTCATATGCCTAACATTGTTGTTCAATACTTGGGGCATGAGGTATTGGCACATTCCTGTGCTTGCATTCCTTGAGAAACATAGGAATGAAGGTTGCTTAAGGTTTACATGCAAACTTTCATTCCATTTTTATTTGCTACTATTTTGTGAATTGTTCACTTACGCTGAAAAATAATTCGTATTTATGGCTGCACTCACATTCGACCCCTTGCTACTCTCGATGCATCATATTGTCTACTTGGTGGGAGCTGACTTCTAAGCCTCTGTGAGTTGCTACATTCTGTAGCATTGCACTTATTGCTACAATCTTGCAACTTATTTCAGGAGAGTGTTGCAGGGCACCACCACTCTTGTGCAGACATTTGAATCTACTTTTCAGTATTCAAGGTGCACTCAATGACACCTCTACTTTTCTATATACCACATTTTAGCCACGTTCACTCCGTGTGGATGCCCTACACCTGAAATAGAAATGTCTACTTTTAGACTTCACATATTCAACTTTTCTGCTGTTGCTTTGCCATCAAAAAGTTACATATGCGTATTATCCTCAAACTCTTGTCTTTGTAGACTTGCATGAAAGTCACTCTGTATGAATATGAACGCATTATCACTCCTTCCTGGGAAATATGCGACTATGTCTGTAATGACATGTTTCGCACCACACATCACTTATGTATTTAGTGAATGGGTGTTTTTCCTGTTGTGGAATAAGTAATCAATGCCAGAGGGTGGGCATATTGGCACGTGGGTGCCATCTATACATCATTTGACACTGGGCTAGTTGGCTATCCGATAAAGATCTATTGTTGTGGTATGCAATTCCTGTGCATGTCTAGGGAAATATATCCATTATTTAAGGTGCCTTATGCCAGCATCGAGAAATACTTGGAAATCCGTAACATTGCACTCAGTGACACACCACCAGCTTAAGAAAACTGCCAGCTGATAATAGATGCAAACTGCACAACACCGGCACATGAGTGTGGCCGGACTTACTGCATAAGGTGTGTCTCTCAAGGTGAGATTTGAAATCAGCAATTAAGTCAAGATTAACTGGATTACTTAGCCTACACTTGGGGTATATCTCTTCCTCTGGCAAACAAGTGTGACTCTCAGTCTGATAATTCTCTCCTGTCTTGTCCGCCATCTCTGTAAACCATTTCAAACCATCATTCTCCTAGCCAAGGCATATATAGCAGCCATTTTGGAATAATCAGATGCATTCTTGCACCGTGTATATAGTGTGCATAATTATCTCCTGGCATGTGGTGGTGTTAAATTGCATGTGCAAAATGACGTCTTTGCAACTATTGACTATTTGCGGCTGTAATGAACATTGGATATTGATTCGTAAATACCGATTTCAAATTTGAAAATCACTATTTAAGGTCACAAAAATTACGATTTGGTATTCATTCACAATGCTAAATTTAGGGTAGCAAATGTGTTTCTTACATTCCGATTTTATTATTTGCAGAACGGTATTCAGTTTGCGACTGATTGTATGTATGGCCCATAAAGCTCTTCCGTACAGTGAAATTACCCCCACCTTTCCAATTCAATGCATTAAGGGCTGGATGTTCCAATGTTTGAACAGTGATTTCATAATTGCAATTTCCTGATGTATGAAACTCTTTTGAGTTTCATTAGCAATTCCTAATGGGTCGCTAATAGATTTACCTCATACATGTTAATGAGGTAGGTTGCAATTGACAACCCACTAGCATTTGCTTCCATCAATGGGATGGTGGCCTGCTGGGGTCGGCAAACCACCATGTATGTGATTTCTTTTAAATAAAGTCTTTTTAAAAATGTGCAGTCTGTTTGCCTTAAAGGAAAACGGGATGTGTTTAAAAAGAATAATTGAAGCATTTAATTCGCTTGGACCACTACCTGCTGTTGAAAAATATTTATTCAACTATTCTCAAAGGGGAACGGGACCCCTTTCAATTTCTGAATGGGTTACCACCAACTTAAAATCCATTCTTAGGAAGGGGTTTTAGGGGTGCCCTCTACAAGCCCCTTCCAAATACTAAATCAGAAAACCCAAATTACCAAATCACAATTTGGTAATTTGATAAAGATAAAGTATTTGTATGGTGGCAAACAGCCTGATTCTGTAAAGCGGGCCTTTTTTGCGAATGCAAACATTCTAAGGGGCCCATTAGGTTGGCGGGCCGATTGCCCCCTCCAGGCTAGCGGTAGCCTCCGCCGGACTGGCGGTGGCTACCGCCCGTCATCCTAATAGGCCCCTAAGCACGGCTGGCCCTAAGATATCAGCAATGTTGAAGCCTAAGGTGCAATTGGGATCCACTGTAACGAAAGTAGTGGCAATCTTGAGCTTCACTAGATGAAGTGTTAAACTGGCCACTGCTAAAGGCATCTAAAGACAGCCTTGTGTCGCTGGCTTTAAACCGCCTTTCTCTTACAGGGCCACAAATATTCCCTGAACAATGTGCTTGTCTGTAGCTCTTCTAAGTATCCTCTTGCCTCTTCAACATGTGCCCACTCCTTCACCCACTGTGTGTACTGCATTCCATAAACAGTCTTAGGTAGAACTTTGACTTGATATTTTCTGCAAGGTGAAAGGGCTGTGTGAAAGAATAAATGAGCCACAAGTCTGCACCTTGTGTCATTTCAAGTTTTTGCCAACTCAGAATAGGGTTTCAAAATAGTGTATCCATCTGTATACAATTAAATCAATGCCCACCTATATTACATTATCCTTAAAAGATTCTCTCAAAGGGTTGAATATGTTGAAAGTAATTGCAAAGGATCTCACTAACAGGAGTGTAGTTATGGAACTGAAATGATGAGCATCAAGGACTCCCCACCTTCATTTAAAAAGAAAAAGACACCTTGGGCATCATTAGGATGGCGGGCAGACTTCTTTCTGAATGGGACCACCCGCTATGTGTGCAGCGCACATACAGACAGCGAAAGGCCATTGAAGGTGACCCTTTCTGCACTTAAACAATCATTTAAAGAAATTACGCTTTGCAACTTCAATGTGTGCTGCATTGAGCAGCACACATAGAAGTTACAAAACACCATTTAAAGATTGTTTATCTGCAGGAAGGGGAACCTTCCGGCACATAAACAATCTTCCCCTGCAACGCACACTCCCACGCATTATGATGCAAGGGCGCCTTCGTTGGTGCTAGCTCGCTAAATTTAGTGCCAGCGCAGGGGGAAAAGAAGGGCTGCACCTTATGGTTGTAAATATGGTGCAACCCTGTGTTTCAGAAGAGGCAGAGCGTGGCGTTAAGCCAAGGAGGCTAAAGCTGCGCTCCACCACTTTTATCATGCATATGCCATTTGTACTATGAAAATAGCACTAAATGCAACAGGACTGCAGTAGGCTTTATGGGCCAAATTACTCATAATTACATAAAGTAGCATAATCGTGACATTTTCTGTAATTTTGCATTTACAAATAATGCAGAAATTACACAAATGACTCGGGCATGATCAAAATCTCTTCCAGGACTATGCTCTTGTCTTCATTATTGGCCATAGCAAGGATGATCTGCCAGTTACCACCAGATAATGAAGGTTATAAATTTGTATACATGTATTTATTATTATTATTATTATTATTATTATTATTATTATTATTATTATTATTATTATTATTATTATTATTATTAATATTAATATTATTATTATTAACAGACATTTATAAAGCACAAACATTCACTTAGTAGGTACCATAGTACTGACATACACCCTGAAAAACACAACCAATCTACCCACTTCTTGCAACAGGTAGCCTAATACAGAGTATCCCACTCTCTAGTTTCGGAAAAGCCATGTTTGAGACTCTTCCTAAAGCTGTACAAGTTCCGAATGGCTCTCAGGTAGTTTGGAAGTTTATTCCACAGCTGAGCTGCCAGAGTCTGGTAAGCTCTACCCACCCAGTCCAATTTCGTGAACCCTGGCACACATGACATGTTACATGATTCAGATCGTAAATGCCTCTGGGACTGTAGTAACTGAAAGTCTTTACTATCCCATTAACCACTTTATGGACTATACTTTTGTCCCTAAAACATTTCTCTCTCTGACTGACTGAGTTCTTTTATTGTGCCAGAGGCTGAGTCATATCTAGACCTATTCAAGGCGTGTATCCTACACAGTCTCTTTATCGGGCGCTCCTAGTAGAAGTGAACTCCATGAGTCAATCCTGCTTAATATGGTGCACGGTACTACTAGTTTTCTAACTGGCTGGGGTGGTAGAGAAACAATTTCCAGTTTGTCCTATTAATGTGAGTTTAAATGGACAATTTCTGATCCACAAATACCCCCAACATCCTTACTGCCTGTGTTGTAAAAGGATTATCCATGCAAGTCTAGGGCCGTAAGTTATCCAGAAGCGCGTATAGCCCTTTAGACAGAGCACAGCACAGGAATTCTGTTTTACTACCATTAAACTTCAGTGAGTGCCTCCTGAGCTAATTAGCCTTTTTTTCGGCAGATATCTAATTCTTCTACTCGACTCTGGCTATTGCTGTCTAAAGAAAAGATATGCTGGGTATTGTCAGCATAGGTAATGAATGAGAGCCCAAGAGATCTAATCAGCTTCATCAGTGGGTGCAGGTAAACATAAAAAGAATGAGGCTCAGGGCTGACCCCTGTGGCACCCTATGTGTGATTTCCTAAACCCTGAACAGAAGAGGGGGAGTGACATCAGCTATCTCCAAAAACCTCTGTGTCCAGATTTGATGGCTGACAGTCCAAGCGCAATTGAAAGATGTAAAAGAATCTGTACTAAAGTCTAAACACTGTCAAAAAAACTGTTTGAAATCATCAAGTCCCAAGCTAAAAATCATCCTAATCTCTCGTCACTGGGTCAAGTGACAGTGCTGAACTTTGAAGAATTTGCTGATTTCTTCACTGATAAAACAATTAAGATTGAAATGGAATTATGCTCTGCCCATGATCATCTGTCGATCAGTCCACTGAACAGCCTCTGTCCTCCACGTTTGGATACCACCACTTTTGGATATCATTGAACCTGTACAGCCTTACCCTCCCAAAAACAATGCATCTTGGATTCTGTTCCGAACCTTGGATGAATGCACTATATGCAAAATGCTGTTGACTTTGAAACCTTCCAATCACTACAACGACCCTCCTTACTATCACTGTGGACTACGATCGTTAATGCATCATTTCGGAAAGGGGCTATTCTGGATTGCCTAAAATGGGTCAAGTTACCAAGTGTAGGAAGGTGGAATCTGACTACTTGGTTACCCCTACTTTTCTGGGGGGTGTTTTGATGTTTTTTGACTTAGTTTGGCTGGGGCCCTGCTATGTAGGATCCCAGCCTATCTGTTTTCCTCTCTAAATTGATTGCATGTACTTTAGGTACACTCCAGTTTGGTTACTGGGGTACCCTTGTGAGTCCGTAGTGTATGGTACACCAGGTACTCAGGGCATAGGTATCCCAGAGGCCTAACAGGGGCTGCAGCATGTATTATGCCAACCCTGGGAAGCCTCACAAAATGACACCACAGAACTGCTACTGCAGCCTGATTAAGGTGGTGCATGCACCCCTTACTAAGATATAGGTTACCTATTTCTACCTTTAATCACTGCACATAAAAACCTATCAGTTACCCCTGTGGCAGGCCTTATCAATCCTGAAGGCAGGGAGCTTGGTTTTGTGTGAGAGGGTGCCCATGCATGAGCAGAACCCCTCTGCAGCCTTCGGAATCTATTCTCTGAGGCTGTTCTGTGATGCAGCCAGACCAAATACTCTTAAGTGTATTAGAACCTCGCTGTAAATGCTAACTTTGTAATGACTGCATGAAAACATGTCGCGTTTGGTGTCAAACACTTTGGAATCCTGCCCCCTACCCACCAGTCCTGGTGGCGGAGGTAGAATTTCACCTTTCTAGAGGGAGAGACATGTACACACTGGTCTAAAGACAGTCTTTAGTGTATTGGGACTAGGTGGGTGCCATCTGAGAGTGCTTTGAAGTCTGCACTGGGGGCACATTTGGTGTCCCTGTGCATAGTCCAGCTCAAACGGGTTGCAGGGGCTATCAGACCCTGCTCTGGCATGAAACTGGACAAAGGAAATAGGTGTAGCCACCCCTCTTTCCATACCCTCCCATAGGTGGGCCCCCCGAGTATGCCCAACCCCTTTCTAAGGTATAAGTATGGAACCCTGGCAACAGGGCTTTAGATTATACCAGGATGAAACTCTGAAACTGAATCCTGGAACTTTGACGCTCTACTAAAGACTAGAGGATGGGAAAATCTCCCTTGGGTTCACCAACGTAGCATCTTGCCAGTCTGCATTTCCAAAGCTCCTTCTGGACTCTGAAGGATTTGCAATACAGGAAGAGGATTTTCAGACTTCTCAGATGCCGAGCCAAGTCCCCAGCAAAGCTGAGTCCCGCAGCCCTCGTGAGTGAACGGAATTGGAACTCCTGGACTCTGTGCACATTTGCTAGTGCATTGACTTCTTGACATCTCTTGAAATTGTGCTTTGGATTACTTGTAGCACAAGCCCTGAGCACCATCTGCTCCGAAGATTGTGGGTCTAGACTCCACAAGTGTTCTGTGAGCCTGCTTCTTGCATTTCCGCTTGTGCCCCCTTCATGAACCCTGGTCCTTCAACTGGTGGGTCCCTACAAAGGCAACTCTGATTTTGCTTGGGCTTCTCTGGTTGCTCCAGACATTTCCTGACTCCTCACTGTATGGTGAGTCCTCGGACCTTGCTGGTCCACACCAAAGCATTTATTTTCTTCCTGCATGGATTGCTGTTGCCAAGGTTTGTTGGGTCCAATCTGAGCAGCAACACCGCAGCACTTGATATCCTTTGTGGGATAGCTCTATTTCAGATCCTGGTCATCATCTACACCTCCTGGTCCTCGTGGCTGAAGAGTCAAGCTTCACCTCTTTCACCTGAAATCACCCGACATCGGTGGGCATTTGACTATCGTGCTCCTGTTCACTGGCAAGTGACCCAGACTCTGTCCCCTCTGCTTTCAGGTTCTTATCATCTTCAATCCAGGCTTGGATCACACCGGACACTTTCCTCTACGATGGCAGCCGCACTTAGCAGCATATCATTATTGAAAACTACGACGATTCCCGACTCCAAAAGACAACTATTCACCCAGCTTCCCTGGGTAAAGTAACTCGAGTACTCCAGTCCTGCCGTGGGTGTTGGACCTAGAATCCCTTAAGTCTAAAGGGGTTTGTTTAAAGTCGTCTCCTTTGTGTCCTTTATCTTTAAATTTCCAACCACGACTTTCCCCGTATAAGCTAATGGTGATTCAGGGGCGTGTTCTCACACTGCATGCGTCCTCCGTGGGTCCCCTGTGTCACTACCCTGGGTGGTTCCTTGTGGCCTCAGTGATTCTACAGGCTCTAGGCCTTGTGTCTAGTCAGGTCGTGGTCTTATACCACTTTCTTAATATATGGTTTGGTATGCCCCAGCACTCAATGTATATTGAGCTAATTTACTGTGTGATATTAAGTTTACCGTATGTACTTTTGCCTCTAGCCTCATAAAGAGACTAGTGGGATCTGTTTAGAATAAATGTATAAATTTTATATATATATACCTGGTGTGGTTCTCCTTTCATTTGATCATTCAAGAGATTATAGACTGGTAAAACAAGCTGCTTTACATTCCTCCAAGATTTAGCCTGAAGGCTGCTCTACATACCTACCACTAGGATAACTTTCAATAAAGGTTGTCTTTAACCTATCTCAATAGGGGATATTTAGACTGGTGCAAGGTGCCCATTAGAATAGTGGACTGCATATGCCAGGCCAACTTCTCACACCCCCAATCCTAAAGAAACCTTCAGCCGATCCCACAGACCTTCATAACTTTCACCCAATATCCAACATCCCCACCTTGGCAAAGCTCCTGGAGAAATTTGTGCTCGCCAGACACTGTAACCACATCGGCCATTTCCAACTCCTGGACCAAAGCCAATCTGGTTTCCGCTCTGGCCTTACTACAGAGTCTGTGCTAACGCACATTGTGAATGATGCACTAAGAATGTTGGACCATAATAAGTCATGCCTTTTGATCCTTCTTGACCCTTCGTCTGCATTTAATACTGTCAAACATGATTTGACCTCCTGGAGGATGTGGCTGTCTGGGCCTGTACTAAATTGGTTCTCTTTGTTCCTTCAGAACAGATACCAAAGCTTCAAGGTGAACCAATCCCTGTCCTATCCTGCACCATTCACTCTGGGGGTTCCCCAGGGCTCAGCGCTTTCTCCCACACTCTGTAACCTGTTCATGGAGTCTCTGACACAAATTCTGAACGATACCAGCATTAACTATCACATGTATGCGGATGAAACCCAACTATACCTGAAGATAGTCCCACCCAAGGACATCCAGTTCCTCAACTCAGTCCTTCTGGAAACAAAAAGCTGGCTGACAGGTAACCACCTGAAGCTAAATGCCCTAAAAACAGAATTCCTCGAATCTCGCCCCACAATCAATATTGGGTCATGAAACAATGGTTGAATCAGCATACTGATCTTAACTGTAGACATCACCTCGTGGATTCAGATTCGTCTCTGGGTAATATATTAGACAACAATCTGAACGTGCAGAAGCACATCAGTTCCCTCACCAAAGGTGTGAACTTCCGACTCAGCATCCTAAGGAAACTCAAACCCTATCTCCCTGCTCATGACCTAAAGGTTGCAGTGCAAGCATTAGTGATCTCAAAGCTGGACTATGGAAGCGCAATGCTTTGCGGCTCGCCCAGAGTGAAGACAGCTACTCTTAGGGTTGCCCTCAATTCTGCTGCTAAGGTCATAACTGGCACTAAAAAATACTACCATCTTTCTCTTGTCTTGCTGGCCCTGAACTGGCTTCCTTATGAAGCTCAGATACAGTTTGTTTGTTCGATAACTTTATTTCGGCCACCAAGGACCATAAAAGTTCATACATATAATACAAACTTTAAGACAATAAATAAGAATGTCATTTAAAAGTACATTGTATATAGAGATAGACAAATACATACAATGCTGTACATAGTATAAAACAAGATTAAACTACTTTTCATTATCGAACTTCATGATAATTATAAAAGAAAAACAAACTCATGCTAAACACTGGGTACAATAATTAATTTCCTGCGTTTGTGCCACATTGCGTTTAAAAAACAGGAAACTGCAAAGACTATTGGAGGATGGGTATCATATTTAAACACCCTAAATGCATGCGCACACTGACGAAAACCTAGATTTCTGTAAATTGCAATGAGCCAGTGCTTGCGTGGGCCCCGATACGCTGGGCAAAAGAAGAGTACATGAATTCCATCCTCCAGACCAGAGCCACAGGCAGGGCACTCCCCGCTCGAGGCTCTATCCCGTTTGCTGGTAAGAGCTCTGAGCGGAAGAGTCTGAATTGCATATACAGTTTGCGTGCTACTGCAGGGAATATTAAGTCTAAAAAATTCCTCCCTTTTATAGTCTTCTTTAACCTGGAGGAACTCAATGGTCAGTCTACCCCCCCGTGGAGCTCTCATGCAGGGAAGGTAAATTGTAATTCTTATAGTGGCGTTTCAGGTCGGCTTTAGATATCTCCGGGCAAGCAACTTCCGGGGTTTCCCAAAGATCCGATATTCCTAGCCTACACTCTGCCGGTGGCTAGTCTCGGGGCATCGATATTACTTTCTCCAAGAAGATGGTCAACCAAACCATTTATGTAGAGGCAAACAAGGGTGGGAGCCAGTACACAGCCCTGACGTACCCCTTGGTTCACCGGGAAGCGACCTGATAATTCCCCGTTTCCCACACCTTACCCGGGCATAAGTGTCGGTATGCAGTCTCATTAGGACATTAACTAGATACTGTGGTAGGCCCAAGTCTTGTAGTACCCTCCACAGTTTACTTCTAGGTACTAGGTCAAATGCCGACCGCAGGTCGACAAAGATCATGTAGAGGCTGCCACCCTCAACAGTCACAGTTTTCCAATAAATGACCTGCAGTCTAAACAACTGATCCACCGTTGATGAGCCCTGCCTAAAACCAGCCTGAAAAGGGGATAGGATCTTGTTTTCCTCCTTCCAACTCTGTATTTTATCTAAAATAATTCGACCCATCAGTTTCTGCATCACATCTATAAGGCTAATCGGCCTGTAGTTTGACGGCTTAAGGGGGCATCCTTTCATGTATATGGGTAATATTTTGGCACCCTGACAAGTATCCGGGGGGGTCCATGCCGTTGAGTATAGTATTGAAGAGAACACATAAATAAGGAACCCATATTTTCGTCTCAGAGCGATATAGATCTCCCGGTATCTTATCTAAGCCAGGGGCCTTGTTTGGGGCTAACTTCAATATAGCCCCCTCTACCTCCTTCAATGTAATCTCCCAGGCCCCCTCCAGTCGATACTCGTGGAGGAGGCATGGGAGAGAAGTCTCTGAGCGATCATCGCTCAGGGGGGAATACAGAGCCCCAAAGTGTACTTCCCAGGCTGAAGCGGCTATATTTGGTTCATTGCCCACCGCGCCAGCCCTACTCCCACAGCTGACAATTGTCCAGAAAGCATTATAATCTTTGGAGTTAAGCGCAGTTCCAAGGTCTTCCCAGTTTTCTGCCTCCCAATCTTTTCTCCCCCTCTGGATAGCCTGCTTGTATGTGCACCGACAGAGCTTTATCCTGGTTTTGGCATTTGACTTGACCGCAAGGAGCAAGTCCTTTTTAGCTTCCCTACAATGTGCATTATACCATGGGTTGCCTATGTCTAAGTTTATGCTCCTGGTGAATTTTTCGGGGCTCATCCCCCATACCTGAGTGCATATCTCTGTCCAGCACCTCACCCATATCACTTAGGCAAGGCAAAAGCCTTCGGTACACCTCAGCAAGTTTGTCTGGGGAATCTATTGCCTGTGGCCACTTGACTCTCTGCCTATTGTTGGTTAAAAGGAGCGGATTTTGGTCGGGGCTAATTTTGGAATGCCCATACTCTCTGGTTTTAACATCATAACCAAAGGGTTGTGGTCACTATCTTTTCTGTCATATATCTTAAAGTCCAGGACCATTCCCCAAGTTCTATGTTCGACTAATATATAGTCCAAAATGGAATTATGGCCTTCTCTGTTGAATGTCATACGCCCAGGTCTATCAGATTTCGTCCTCCCATTGCATGCTCTAAGAGAGGACAAGAGTATAAATGAATTAATTTGTAGTACTTATGGGGTCCAGGCTCTAACTACCTGGATCTGCGGTTCCGGTACATGCCAAATGTAATCCTCATCCTCTATACCAACTTGAGTTGCATCAATGAGTGGCTCAAACTGACAGTTAAAATTACCACCCACAATTTGAATGGTAGATGGATCAAAAGTTTAAATAAACTGCCTGAGCTGATCAATGGTGCCAGACTCCTTTCCACTCTGGGTTGGTCAAGAATATACATGTATAAAAGCAGTTTGCCTATTTTCTGGGAATGTAAGCAAGACACACTGCACATCTAAAGACCCAGTAGGGATCTGGACAGTCTGGGCCCTCAAATGGATGCCCACCCAGATGCTAAGACACCCTGATGGTCTCCCCATTCCCTTCTTGGTTGCCGGTATACTGAAGGTAGAATACCCCCGCCTTTGTGTATCAACCAGCGCCCAGGTTTCCTGGAAAAGGCAAACATTGCTTTCCTTCACAAATGTTCCCCATTCTGGGCACAACAGTTTGTTTTTGATTCCAGCCACATTCCAGGATAGAATTTTAATTGAATCCTTTGCCTCACCCTCCCTGGTTTCAATAGCCACTGGATCTACATTAGGTCCTAAGGTAGTCAGAACATCAACATTATTTCCGTTGTGGATTTGGCTGGTCCCATCACCCCCTGACACAGACGCCGTTTCCACAATCACCTGGGACACTACGCCTCTGGCGACCACTTGGCCAGCTAAATAGGGAGTTCTGGTCTCTGTACACATCCCCTGATTGCCGTTCTTGGTCCCTTTAGCAGCACACTCTGAGTCCTTCCTAACTATCCAACCCTTGTGTGGACCGGGTACTTTACTGGGCTACCTAGAAGAATCAGGGCGGCATGGTTCATACACAGGGCCTCCTCATCTTTCTTGGGGACTGGGTGGGTCAGAAGTCTGCCGTCAATCTATCTGATCTAGGATGCTAAATCTATTACTAAGTGAAAACAGGTCTCAACTGGGGGAATTGTTGTTATAACCCAACAAGGGGACCTGAGTGTCCTGGGTCCTAGAAGCGTGGGTAACGTGGCCATCCCTTAACTGTTGTCCTCTTTCCCCAATAGGAGTTGGATAGAAATAGGTCAGGGGGAATGTTTGAATTTGCGTGCCTGCGTGGCATTGGCCCCAGTTGGAAATGTGGTCCACCACCTTCCTATCTCTAAAATTCACAACTACGCAATCTCCCCTGATATTTTTCACCCTTGGCCCCACCCATTCAACACGTCGCGCAAAAAGAATTTCACTTGTTACATGGGGGGGGTAGTGGCCTGGTATAATTGAGCCAATGCATGCATTTGTTTTTAAGGTCCCCGTACTCCTTCCTTTTCCCTCGGTCTAAGGCTGGAACCCCCACAAGAACTATTACATACAGGGCGAACTCAGGGGGGAGATCCAAACATTTCAATTCTGTACCGGATTGATTCGAGCCTCCACTTCTCGTATGTAAGACTCGAGAATTGGATGCCCCTCCACCCCTCTCGCACATAGTCATTCTACTCCCCCTAGGATTATTTGCGCAATTCTCTCTAGACTGTACCAGCTGTCCCGATAACGGGATGCTTTCTAAGGTCTGGCCGTCTAAATTATTTACTAGCAGAACAGGGGGATTACAGGGGGCATTGACACTCCCTGTGTGCATTGCTATGGTGTCAACATTAGCATCTATAATTTGACCAGCCCCCCCTTCCCCTCTAGTTGCTGGTTGCAAACATTCCAAGTGTAACAACATATTCTCAATATCATTGAGTCTTTCATGTAGGGGGCGGCAAGTCTCTACAAAGATGTTTTCCATTTTCACCCAAAACTCCTCTCCAGGGTCGTAAGATGATATAACATTGGTACTTAGGGAAGTCATAGGCCTTTATTCCGGGCGCTAATCAGTGGCTGGATCCATAGCTGGGCTCTCTGTAGCTGTAGTCAATGGGCCATCTACAGCGTTATGACATTTCTGTATTTTGGCTTTCCTCTTATTTAACGGAACACCCCTCACTTTCTTTTGGTCACACCTGCCACCGGTTGTGCACACCTCATGGCGCTGGTGACAGATCGTGTTTGTAATTTACCCATGGGTGGTCCAAGAGGGTCAATCCTGTCTGCCAGCCCCCGGGCAGGTGTAAGAAGTATAACATCAGGTGGAGCAGGGGATGTAACAGCAAGCAGCCCTGCTAGAGAACCAGGGGATCTGGTTTCCACTTGGAACTGATGTAAACCCGCTGTGCCAGCCCCCCTGCTGAGGATCGAAGAGAGTCTGGCTGGTTTGGCGATGGTACCTGCGCCAAGTGCCCCAGAGATGACCTTTTATTGAAGTTAGGGTCCAGGGATAGCCTTTTTTCCACAATGTCAATTTGGTGAGTCAGCATTGTTGATGCCCTAATAAGAAATTGATCCAGCTTCCCTATGAACGACCCGCCTGGGATTGACTTTCTTCCCTTTCCTACATTTACGGTTGCCATTGCTTTCGTCAATGCAATACTTGCTACACGAAAATCACAAGGAATATCCCAGTCTATGGGGCCCCTTACAGTGACTTCACACTAACCTTGAGTGAAGCTGTAAGATGAAGGTGAAAGAGGATGGCCCGTCCCGTCCTTGTCCGTCCTCGAACGGCCTCAAACGGTCCCACCCTTGGACCGGGCTTCGACCGACGCCCGTCCGCGCAGCGGAAACGGATGCTTCCCTAAATACTTCCAGTCTGATGCAGAGAGAAGGGGTGGGTCGGTCTCCAGACGGCTCTCTGGTCAGTGTAGCCCTCAGTGGCGGCAAACAAATGGTGCAACAGATACAGTTAAAAATTGCATGCGATGCAAAAAAAGCCATCCACTTCAAGACCCCACTGTATCTCGCCCAGAAACTGGAGCTCTCTTGTGTTTCGAGAGCCTCCAGAAGTGACAGCACCCGAATTCTCAAACCACAAAAATTCAAGAAAAAAAACTATAATCGAGCATTTTCAGGTATGTCTGTTAGGATCTGGAACTCCCTTCCGCCAGAAGTCAGGTTAAACCCTTCCACTTTGATCTTCAAAAAAGAATTCGAAGAGCTCCTGATGAAGAAAGCCCTGCCTTAGTCTGGCTTCTCCATTTGATACTGGGTCATAGCCGCTGATTTGTGGCCCAGGTGCCTGGTTCATGAGAATATTTACAACAAGGGGTGGTGAGGGACAGAGTCTCTGAATTAAGCAGAAAGCTCTCACCCAGTCAAGAGATCAGGGCTAGGTCCAACACCGTTTTTTAGCTCACTGCACCATCCCAGTTTCAGAACCTGGCTGTATGCAAATTAGTCTCTTCCTGTCCCAGTGCATGATGGGAACAGGGCAAACCAAACTACAAAAGCCAATTCTTACACTGGGAAGGAAACAAGCTCCCGGGGACCGGTTTCTGGCATTACAGCCGTCTTCAGCCCGGTTTGCTTGAATCCTGATGGTGCAATGAGCAAGGGTCTCACATCTGAGAATACCCTTCCACGCTTAGGGTGGACAAAAATATTTACAACAAGGGGTGGTGAGGGACAGAGTCTCTGAATTAAGCAGAAAGCTCTCACCCAGTCAAGAGATCAGGGCTAGGTCCAACACCGTTTTTTAGCTCACTGCACCATCCCAGTTTCAGAACCTGGCTGTATGCAAATTAGTCTCTTCCTGTCCCAGTGCATGATGGGAACAGGGCAAACCAAACTACAAAAGCCAATTCTTACACTGGGAAGGAAACAAGCTCCCGGGGACCGGTTTCTGGCATTACAGCCGTCTTCGGCCCGGTTTGCTTGAATCCTGATGGTGCAATGAGCAAGGGTCTCACATCTGAGAATACCCTTCCACGCTTAGGGTGGACAAAAATATTTACAACAAGGGGTGGTGAGGGACAGAGTCTCTGAATTAAGCAGAAAGCTCTGGGCCAGGGACAGACTGATTTGCATATAGCCAGGTTCTGAGCTGGGATGGGGCAGTGAGATAAATAACGGTGATGGATCAAGCCCTGATCTTTGGACTGGGTAAGAGTGGTCTGCTCAATTCAGACACTCTGTTCATCACCACCCCCTTTTGTAAATCGATTTTGGCCACTATAGGTGTGGCAGGGTATACTCAGACATGAGTCCCTTTCTCACTGCTCCATCAGGATTCAAGCAAGCCGGGCCGAAGAGGCTGAAATGCCAGAAACCGGTCCCCGGTAGCTTGTCTCCTTTCTGGTAAAGAATTGGCTTGGTAGTTTAGTCTGCCCTGTTCCCATGATGCACTGGGCCAGGGACAGACTGATTTGCATATAGCCAGGTTCTGAGCTGGGATGGGGCAGTGAGATAAATAACGGTGATGGATCAAGCCCTGATCTTTGGACTGGGTAAGAGTGGTCTGCTCAATTCAGACACTCTGTTCATCACCACCCCCTTTTGTAAATCGATTTTGGCCACTATAGGTGTGGCAGGGTATACTCAGACATGAGTCCCTTTCTCACTGCTCCATCAGGATTCAAGCAAGCCGGGCCGAAGAGGCTGAAATGCCAGAAACCAGTCCCCGGTAGCTTGTCTCCTTTCTGGTAAAGAATTGGCTTGGTAGTTTAGTCTGCCCTGTTCCCATGATGCACTGGGCCAGGGACAGACTGATTTGCATATAGCCAGGTTCTGAGCTGGGATGGGGCAGTGAGATAAATAACGGTGATGGATCAAGCCCTGATCTTTGGACTGGGTAAGAGTGGTCTGCTCAATTCAGACACTCTGTTCATCACCACCCCCTTTTGTAAATTGGTTCATGAGAATGACACAGATTACAAGACTGTTAATTTTTTGCTTTGTTGATTCTGTTTTGTTTGATTGTATCCTTTTTGATATATAAACTGTAAAGCGCTCTGATACCCTCGCTCGTCATGTTCGCGCTATATTAAACTTTCTAAATAAACCATCAAGCAGCAATCTCAGTACATCCACCACCAGAAGTAGCACTGTTCCCCTGCTGTGTGCTGGCCTGAAGGCAGTTTGTTCATTCTTCAAAATGCTATGAGTTTCCAAGTAGCTTGCTAGGTTTTTGCTGGTCTACTTTGCCACAGTCTGCACTGTGTATGGAAGCTGAGATATTGGGTGATAGTTACTAGGAGTGTTTACATCTGCCGACTGTTTGTCCAGTATCGGGGTAACTATTGCCATCTTTCACCATTAGAGAATGGCAAGACATTTTGTGATCTTAGAGACAGTTCATCCGCTCTTTCTTTCCAGAAATTGGGCAGGGAAGGATCCAGTAGAGAGCCTGAGAGAATAGTAGAGGCCAGAGACTTCAACTCCTCACTTTTATGATTTCTGTCTTTTGTAGTCTAGTGCTATTGCTTTTTCTTGAGGAATCATCTTAGTACTTTCCTTATCAGTCTGGTGATCATCAATCACATCCTCATTCTTATGTCATTTATGATTACATTGATGTTATTGTTAGAAAAATGTCTGACAGGCTGTCACATAGTTCTTGTGAAGGATTCTCAATTAGCCCTATGCATACTGGATTAGCTAGCTCATTCACTATGCAAAAAATTTATTTTGATCTATTTACAGCTTCAAAGAAAGTTTTAGCATAACAATTTTATTTGGCTTTTCCTATTTCAATTATTCTTGAGTACATTTTTAAAAGCTGCCAGTCACTCTGCAAACAGTTCCTTCGCTGCTGCCTTTCACATATCCTACACTGGGTTTTACTTTCTTTCAGAGTTTCCTGAGTTAGCAGGAATCCAGGTCGTGGTAACAAACAACACATCCCACTCACTTAACTCCAACAAAAGGTTTACTTCCTGAACATTCTTCTCCACCAAGTGCACATTAATTAATCCACATCTAAGTGGCCCTACTCCTTCTTCAACTTGGATGGGTTTAGACCCATCCCCATGATATCCACCCAATTATCTGCCCCTGGCTAGCAAACCAGGTAAAATACAGTTTTCAAGTTGCAGTGAATAGATATGGGTAGTATGGAGGTAGTATGTAGGTGTTTCATTTCCATCCATCTGAGGACATTGAGATCATGGCATGCACATAGAATATGCGGGATAACCCATAATGATGTGCTTTTGTATTCTGAGATCCATACCACAGATTCATTCAGTGAGCCCTCTGAAGAGATATCATGCCAGAAACGACTTGACCAAACATTGGTGGAGCACCCCTGTCGCTAGAACAGTGGAGACCGTATAGAATTGATGGATGACTCATGCACTTTGGCTTGACAGTTTCTCCTGGAGGTAGAAGCAGAACAATCAGTAAAAGTTGTTCAAGTTGGCTTTTGGAGTACCCTGCACCTGACATGGATGCTGGTGCATTGAAGGTAATAAGCTGTATCTGAATAAAATCACTGTGGAAGGTGTGAAGACGAGCTGGTCAAAGAAGGACGTCTGCGATGATATACCCGCAAAGAACCAAGGAAAAGGAAACAGTCATCAAGGTGGACAGAGTAATACTTCAAACCAGCAGATGGAACAGAGACAGAAATAGCTAGAGAGCTTGGAGCCAGAGCACAACTGATGTGTCAGGTGATCATATACACTGCTTGGATCCAGAGGATGACATTATCCTGCTGGCTTCCAGGGAAGTGGCTGGTAGAAACAGAGGGTTAATCCTGTGAGGTATGCAAAGGGTTTAGAGTCCACACTTGGTAGCCATTGAAAGGGGGTTATGTGTACATGGTCAGAGCAATCATTAGTGTGGGTTGGTTCCAGAAGCCGAATCATTAATTTCACCACGGAAAGGGTCACCTAATGGGTTCCTTGCACCATGCAGTTTCTCTGACGTCATATGCATTTGGGAAAGCAGGCTATAAAGACATTACCATCCTTTAGAAGGAGGAGAGAGCACATATTGTTCAGTATTTATTCAAGGTTAAGCAGCAACCATTTATTCATTAGTTTATACTGTGGACCTGGCCATATATTGAAGGAAAAGGGTCTTGCTTCAATGCTAATGGACTCCCAGGCATACCCTTGTGATGTGATGCTAAGTTATTTACCGCCTTACTAATCACCCTTACACTGTATCGCCAGACCACCCCGTGCTAAGAAATATATTTCAGCTACAGAGACTGTGATCTTCTCCACCATTTACAAGATAGATAAAATTGGGAAATCTTATTGTGTCTGGATCTGGCTGTGGAACTTCAATCTATCTTTCTGAAGCTGCATTGAATATTCCAACACACTTAATGGCCAAACGAGCCATAATTCCAGCATCTCTGGAGCTCCTCTGATACACTACTTAACCCCATTCGATGCTGATGACAGCTCGGAGCCTTCATGGCACACAGTGCTCGTGTGCTGATGACGGCTCCCAGCCGTCATGACCACGCCCGCCATCGGAATGTGCCGCACAGGAGCGGAATTCTGGCCGCGGGCAAGGGGTTAACTAAGGTACTTAATCACAACCCTTGTAAGCCATATATTCACAAGTACAATGGGAAATAAAACCAAAATAAGCAATGCGGTTTGTATACCTTTGAACCGACAGAGTCAAATACTGTGATTTGACAACTTAAAACTACCAGCGGGTCCCCTTATGATGAGGAAGGCATAACACACACAGATGTATCTTCTCCTTCTCAGACACCTCAGGCAATAAAAAAACTACTAAGAACAGAGGACCACGTTTTTACCGACTGACACAACTAACCAGTTCAACAGAACCCAAGGATATCCTGCAGGCCGTTTACAAAATGAGTCATGCAAACTGGGTAGGCAGAATAGAGCCTTTAATGAAGGACGTCCTGCAGATGCAGATCAATATGGGCTCCGGGAGTGGAGAAATTTTTACCCCAGTTAACAGGGAGGTGACCAGTCGCAAGGATGGACATAATTTGAGGGTCGTGTTAATCAAAGGGAGGAGAAAGAGGTATGCAGCCTCGTGTTTCACTTAAACAACCAATGAAAGTACACTCTAAATACAAGAAACTATCCTTCCAGTAATATTGTTAATACTTGAGGAAAACAATGAGTTTTCCTAAAAAAAAACTCACCCACCAAAAGGTCCCTTAGTGGCATGCTTCATCATTAGGTTCGTCCTGCCCCGCTACGGTACGGGACGTGCAGCGACCGATGAAGACGTGGGACCACTTTGGACGGTGTGAGCTATAAAATAATGTGAGAGTGGAAGGGTCAGCTGAACGTGTGAGATACAAAAATACCTGGCCGCTTGGAACCTAAACTTTTCAGAATCCTGTAGCTGGTACTGTTAAAAAAGAGGGTTCATGGAGAAGCACAGAGTAAATAATGTGTGACCACCAGTCAACGTGTTTCAAGCCTTACCCCTATGGCTTTTCAATCGGACCAGATCAATTTAGAGAGAAGAGTTGGCCTAACGGCTAGGGATGTCGAACACGAATCTGGGGAACTGGGTTTGAGTCTTGGCAATGACGCTGAACAACCTGTGATTCTCGGCAAATCACTTAATCTCCCTGTGCCGAACTGCCTAAATGTCCTCATGTAATGCAACTTGTGCTATGTAAAGCACTTTGATACCTGATTAAAAAAAAAAGAAAAAAAATGATTCTTTCTACCACTCTTAATCAATATTAAGGTGAAAAGGGGAAAATATTGTGCAAAATACAATCCCTATTATGTATGATTCTTCAATATGATCTGGAAAGATAACATATTTCAAGAGGACTAACTGGTCACTGAAGTTATATAGTGTGAAACACGTAACTAATCTGTGGAACCAAAGAGATACATTTTTCTTGTGCATGGCTGGTCTATTAATTTACTTTGTGGTGATGCCCTTCTGGAAAAACAAACAACAAAACATGAAACACGAATCACACACTCTATGGAGTAATTGTAAATATTTCTGTGGTTAGATTAGCGTAATTGCGCCTTATACCTAGCTTGGAAACCTAGCTTGTAGTCATTCGATTATCTATTTATTCTATTTACCATCAAGGTAGTGAAGAAAAGATGTGTCAAGTTTACACAGATAATGACTTTGTAAAAACTATGGGGCATATTAAGAAGGTGAAGTATCGCCGCTTTCTCGGCACAATTCGCCGAGAAAGCGGCGATACTTCCAGCGCCCTATTAACAAGGGCATTTTAAAGCCTGCCTCAAGCCCACTTTGTATGTCGGCGATAAACATCGCTAATGACATGCAAAGTGGGCATTCCCACGTCCAGACACATGTAAAATGTGGTTGGAGGTGGGAACACCCTATCACCAAGGCAGGCGTTGGGAGGAAAAGACCTGCGATAAACTCGTTTATCACAGGTCTCCCAACGCCTGCTTTGATCAGGTGTTAGGCATTAATAACATGGGGGTGTGGATCATAAAGCTGAATCCCCCTCCATATTATCAAGGCACACATTCGCGAGTGAAAACAACGTTTGTTTTCACGCGCTAATGTTCACTATCACCGGCTATCGCAGGATTTACTATCGTCTACGTGTTGCGCGTTGATAATAAAGCGCTAACACAGCGAAAATATCCGGCGATAGACGGCGATAGTGAAATGTGCGATGTGTGTTCTTTAACGCACATCTTGGTAATATGCCCCTATGTTACTTGTCCATTAAAATGTACATAAGTCATTCCTAAATTTGGCCCATGAACTCTGCACGGGTGGGGAGGGGTGCTTGTAGTCACAATCCGAAAGTAAACAAAGATGTGTCAATACTTTGGTTAAAGGAATGAGATCTGTTCAGGAGAAATGCTCATTGTCAAGGAGATCTGCTATGCCATACTCACTTCATCAAAGCTGCACCCTTGCCCAGCTCATTATGCCTGCCCATGGCTTCGAAGATAAATGCAGGAGCCGAGACCACCCTGTTAAATGTCAGGCCGGCTCGTACTCGCGTCCTCGTGGCAGCAGTGACTAGACAGCTAACTTCACAAAATGGCCATCAGTTTGTGGCCATGTTTGCTGTGTTCTGGGAAAAACAGCTCACTATGCCAGTTCGAGTCTGACTAAGTGCGTGATTTTGGCCCTGGAAATTTTAGAGTTTCAAATGTAGTAGTACAACTCTGTATTATAAAAAACGACTCTCATCCCACAAAAAAAACTCACCAAACACAGTGACTTCAATAAAGTCATCCTTTTATCTAAGCATACCTCCTAATGCAGATCAACCTAGCTAGAAATACAAAGAACCGAAATCAAGTTGCCTCTGAGGAGCATTAAAGCAGGATTGTATTAATCTAATATGCATCTGTCTAGCTTTAAAACGACATCTACCTTTTAACATTAGGTGTATTCACACTTACAGATTTGCAATATTAGGATATCTTGACCCGAATGACCAACAGCTTAATTGTAATTTGGTAAAATGTTTACTTCAAAGCAAAATATTAGTAGGAAACAGACGGATGGGGAAAGCACAATAGAACTTTAAGTCATTGCTTTATCAAATGGACCTGCATAATTTTTGTTTTTTTTAACTTATATATTTTTGGGAACTTAAACTGTCTTTTTTTATATATGTGTATTAAGTTGGCACAAGTCACTATGTTTTATTGGCATATTGTTATGGATTTTTTGTCTCAAAAGGAACTTTCTTTCTGAAAGAGATGCAATCAAGTACATGGAATCAAGTAAAGTGGCAATATGCTTTGTAACAATAAGTGAGATAAAACCATTTAAAAAATATAGAATTGGAAATAATCAAAGTAGTTGCATATATGAAAAAGGTTACAATAACTGTGAAAGAGAAGAAATAAAGGGAGATAGTGGAATAACTAAATATGCAGTAAAGACGCCGGAGAGCTTAATACAATATAAGAAATATAAGAAATAGCAAAAATTTAACCGCATTGCTGCGGAGGCTTTTCCAGCTGTGTGCGGCATTTTTAAAAATACTGCGTTACATGACGAGCTCAGCTCGTCATCAGCATACAAGCACCGTAGCTGATGACGAGCTGAGCTCGTCATCAGCATGCAAGTGGTTAAAAAGTAATGACTGTAAAATGTGATTAGAAAAGAAAGATAGAGCACAAATAATATACCAATAAGATGATTTATGTCGGTCTGTGGACTTCTTCCAACGATGGACGATGTTGGCCAAATTTTGTGCAGAAGCATTCAAGAAAATTGTTACGGGGACCATATATGTTCTGTTTTAAATAGTAGAGATAGAGAGGAGACATATGCACGATCGAGCTGATGGTTGTAGCAAACACTATACCACCAGGCTTGAAAAGAAAGTTGTGTGGATTGCTTCCAGTTTAGGTTACTTGTTGAAATCCAATTGTGTAATTAATAAATCTACATGCCAGTGTTACATGTAGGGGCTTGCCTATTTTCAGAAATTGTACCTAGAAAATTGTTGATAGCTGAAAAAGAAAAGTGAGTGTGAAAGATTAGATTGATTTGACACCCAACTTTCAACCTGAACTGGTGCATGTTGGGGCAAGAGAAAAGCTTGTGATATAAGTCAGCATTTAGAGCATTACATGACCAACAATTTGAGTTGTTTGTAGACTTGCATTTATGTAAGGACATTAGAGTAAACATAAGTCGATTGTATAAAATAAAATATAATGTATCCCACAATTTACTGTACCATTGCGAGAAGTTGACCTGGAATATGCTGTCCACTAGTTATAGTGGGCACCCTGCACCATTCCAAAAAACCCCTTTGACGTCATAGGTTAAAGCAGTGGTTCCCAAACTTTTTTGACCCGTGGCTCCCTTGACCTAATTGGCAGTTGGTCGTGGCTCCCCACCATGTTTTTACCGGTGGGCGGAAGGGGGGTGATGTAATCATGACCTCAGGAGTACTTAGTGTTGGCTTCCTAAAGTAATTGGGATGCAATGAAGGTATTATTATCATATTTGTAACAAAATAAAAAGATACCAGTTGTTTAATAAGAACTCCTTAAGTGAGAAACGATACTACAAGATTAATAGCCATATGTTTCCATGCACCTTTTTTTAACCACACAATTGTTAAATTAAACTTCTTTATCAATGCTTGTTAGCTGCATAAGATAAAATAAATAATCGACAACTCTATGGCTTTGTTTTTTTATAATAATGAAACGGGTCAGAGTGTTCTGTACAAGTGAAAGTCCCCCTATTCCAGCCTCTCCTCCATCTCGGCAGCACTCGCTACACTTTCCTAGGCTGTCAATGGGCAGTTTGGAAACACAAACATCTGAAGAGGTGGCCTAAGCGAGCACCTCGGCCCTTTGAAGGGAATAGCTCTCTCTCTCTCCATGGAGTATGCTGCCGCCGCGGCCTAATCCACATTCAGATCCGCCGACAAATGCCTGGAATCCCTGACTGTCCCCCACCCTCACTTTCCCTAACAAAAGAGCCCCAAACTCCAGGGAGGGTAAGGGGAAGAGCATGTTCAGACTGTATCCCGCCAGTACTCTCGGGCCATAAACACCATGTTCCCAGATAATGCAGGGGGGCACGTAATTCGCACTACAGCTCACACCAGGAGCGAAACACCCATTGGACTGGAAGGGCTTTAGTCCCCCCACCCCCTCTCGTGTGGCAGCCCGGAATGACACAGCTCCTGGACACACACGCAGCCAGCCGCACCGAGCACTTCGAAGGTCTTTAAAGACCTTTTGTTTGCTAATGAGGCTTTGATGTCCCGCCCCCGCCCCTGCTTAGTGGCCCTGCAGCTAAAGAGTGGAGCTTTTGCTTAAAGGTCAGCCCTCCCGTAATTTGACTCTGGTTGCACCTCTGGCTCACAGGAAGTGCACTTTCCCACATTGTGCGCGCGGCGCCCCTGGCACCTCACAGTGGCGCACCGGGGTGCCGCGGCGCACAGTTTGGGAACCACGGGGTTAAAG
Organism: Lissotriton vulgaris; assembly: GCF_964263255.1. NCBI lineage: Eukaryota > Metazoa > Chordata > Amphibia > Caudata > Salamandridae > Lissotriton > Lissotriton vulgaris. The sequence continues at coordinate 21,000 of NW_028243213.1, read as the reverse complement.
ACAACCTTATTTGAAAGCTATGCTAGTGGTAGTTATGGGGAGCAGCCTGTTGGCTAAGTCTTGAAGGAATGTAAAGCAGCTTGTTTTACCAGTCTATAATTTCTTGAATGACCAAATGAAAGGAGAACCATACCAGGTATATATATAAAATATATGTGTTTATTCTAAACACACCCTAGTAGTATCTTTATGAGGTTAGAGGTCAAAGCACACACGTTACATGTAATATATCACAGTAACTTAGCACAATATACGTTGAGCCCTAGGGTCGTGCCAATCCATATATTAACAAAGTGGTATAAGAACCACAACTTGACTAGACATAAGGCCTAGAGCCTGTAGAATCGCTTGGACCACAAGGAACCACCCAAGGTAGTGACACAGGGGACCCACGGGGGGATGCGTGCAGTGTGAGAACACAGCTGCGAGACACCGTTAGTTTCTATGGGGAAAGTCGCAGTTGGAAATTTAAAGATTAAGGACACTTAGGAGAGGACTTTGAGCAAACCCCTTTGGACTTAAGGGGTTGTGAGGCCAACACCCATGGGAGCACTGGAGGACTCGAGTTACCTCACCCAGAGAAGCCGGGTGCATAGGCGTCTTTTGGTGTCTGAAATCGTCGTTGATTTCAATGGTGATCTGCTGCAAAGTGCTGTTGCCGTCGAAGTGGAAAGTGTCCGGTGTGATCCAAGCCTGGATCGAAGATGAGAGCAACCAGAAACAGAGGGGACAGAGTCTGGGTCACTTGCCAGTGACCAGGGGCAGGATAGACGAATGCCTACCGATGTTGGTGATATCAGGTGAAGAAGTGAAGATTAAATCGGCAGCCATGAGGACCAGGAGGTGTTGATGATGACCAGGAGCTGGATTTGCGCTGTCCCACAAAGGATGTTGAGTGCTGCAGCGTCGTTGACCGGTTTGTATGCAACAAGCCTTGGCAACAGCAACCCACACAGAAAGAGAAGAAATGCTTTGGTGCGGACCAGCAAGGTCTGGGGGACTCACCAAGTGGTGGAGCGTCAGGTCACATCTAGAGTAACTGGGGATAACCAATGAAAGTCAAAGTTCCCTTCTCAGGGACCCACAGTCAATGGAGCAGGGATCGCAAAGGTACCTTGAGCAAAAACACAAAGGGCCAGCTCATGGAACACTCATGGAGTGTAGGCCAGCAATCTTCAGTGAAAAAGGTGCTTGGGGTCTGGGCTACAAGTAACCCAATGCACAGCCTCGAGGAATGTCAAAAAGCTAATGCACTTGCAAAAGTGTACGGTGTCCAGGGGTTCCAGTTCCACTGTACTCACATGGGCTGTATGTATCAGCTTTGCTGGGGACTCAGGTCAGCCTCAGAGTATTATGGAAATACACCTCCCGGGCTGCAATTACTTTGGAGTACATTGGGAGCTTCGGAGAAGCAGACCGGTCAGATGCCTATTTGGTGCCTGCTAAGCAGGGGAGTAACTCCTTTACTCCCAGGGAGATTCTTCAGTCATCTAGTCATATAGATTATCGAACTTCCCGTACATCTGTAGCAGAAGTTCATCCAGGTGTAATCTCAAGTCCTGTAGTCAGGGGTTCCTTTTTTATACCCAAAGAAGGGGTAAGACATACTCTGGGGACCACCTATGGGAGGGTCTGGAAAGAGGGGTGGCTACACCCATTTCCTTTGTCCAGTTTCACGCCAGAGCAGGGGCTGGGAGCCCCTGCAACCGGTTTGAACTGGGCTATGCACTGGGACACCAAATGCCCCCCCCCAGTTCAGAATTCAAAGCTCTCTTGCAGTGCACCCACCCAGCTCTAATACACTAAAGCCTGTCTGGGAGGTGGTGACAACTCCCTGTGACAGGCAACCTATTGTCCAGGCCTCCCATGCCGGAGATTCATCCAGCAGCAGGAAGCCAGACTCGTGTCTGTGGCTGCATCCTCCATTTAATGATGCCAGGGCTCTTTTAAACTGGTACCGGGTATACCGGTGTGTACATGTCTCTCTCTCTAGAAGGGTGGAATCATACCCCCACTGCCATGATGGGGGGGTATGACTCCAAAGTGTTTGACACCAAACACGACATGTTTCTGTGCAGCCATTCCAAAGATAGCATTTACCGCGAGGTAATAATGTACTTAAGAGTATATGGTCTGGCTGCATCACAGAACAGCCCCAGAGAATAGATTCCAAAGGCTGCAGAGGGGCCCTGCTCATGCATGGGCACCCTCTCATACAAAACCCAGCACCCTTCCTTCAGGATTGATAAGGCCTTCCATAGTGGTGACTGATAGGTTTATATGTGTAGTGATTTCAGATAGATATGGGAAACCTATATCTAAGTAAGGGGTGCATGCATCACCTTACCCAGGCTGCAGTAGGCTGTGGTGTCATTTTGGAAGGATTTCCAGGTTTGGAAAATACATACTGCAGCCCCTGGTGGGCCTCTGGGGTACCTATGCCCTTGATACCTAAGGTACCATATACTAGGGACTCATAAGGGTACCCTAGTAACCAAACTCCAGTGTACCTAAAGTACTTGGAATCAATTTAGAGAGAAAGCAGCTAGACTGGGGTCCAGAATAGCAGGGCCCCAGCCAGACTAATGTCGAGAAACAGTGAAACATCAGCAAAAAGTGGGGGTAACCATAAAAGCAGATCCGACTCTCCTACAACCATGAAGTGTGCAAGTCGTGTTCCCACATTAGTTCAATGTTAGTTTTGTTTCTTGGAGTTTGTTGCAGAATTTGTAAATAGACAAAGCACTTGGTTGGACACTTAATATGGGAAGAATCTTATGTTGGGATAATATTGGAGGTGAAACAGAATATAGTGAAGACAAGGAAGAAGATAGCGTGTGGATCAACACCCTAAATTTCTTAGAATATGATTTTGGCAGCTTATAAAGTGATTGTGCTTCAGGGAAATGAAAAAAAGTATTGTTTGAGTAAAGTTGGTGAACACAAAGCAGACCTTTATCTCGCCAAGCCTTCTGAAAAATGGTTTTATTGTACATTTTTTATGAGGCGAATATGCTAAAATGAAGAGTTGAGAAATCGGTCATTGTGTGAAAGGTGTGAAATAAGCATATAGTGAAATAGTTATGGGTAGTTTTATGCATAGTCAAAGATAAACACTGTGTCTTTTGAGTAAATGTAAGAGATTCTTTGAATGAGAAAGGAGAGAGGAAGGAGAATTCAATGTCTTTCCACAGTGAAGATGGATCTGAGGTTGATTGATTTAAACATGTAAATGCTGTTTAAGAAGAAAGGCATTATGGTAAGTTTAAAATCAGGAAAGTTTACTCCAGCATGCAATATGTAGCGTTTAAGCATTACTAGGGACATACAATAGTGTTTTTTTTTTTATTCCTCAAAAAGGTAAATGAAATAGAATACATTTGTTTGAAAACATATGAGGGAATATTGAGAGGAATAGCAGAAATAATAAGGAAGATGACAGGAGCAAGCATCATTTTGATAGTATCAAGTCTGCTCCACCAAGATAGAAATAGGAGGTGCCACTTAGAGATAGAATTAGATAGTGTGGCGAGAACTTGAGTCATGTTTAATGATGAAGTCTGTTTGATAGAGGGGCAAACCAGAGACCCAAATATTTAATTGTTTGGGAGTTCCATGAAACATTTATGGAAACAAAGGGTCCGATTCACAGAACTAACTTAAGACAAAATCCTATACTTACTACCATTTTGGTATTCACAGAAGGCACATACTCATTTTGGAAGTCACAGAAGGCACTTATCATGTTGGAAGCCATATATGTTAGGGTTTTGTTTAATTTTATCAATAAAAGGCTCTGATGCGAGAATGAAAAGAAGTGGAGAAAGAGGGCAGCCTTGGCGGACACCTCTCTGTAAAGAAATTAGAAATGGAACCATTAGCAAAAATAGAAGCTTTGGGTAATGTATATAAGAAAGAAATATAAGAGATACATTTGCTCGATACCAAACCAGGATAATGTGTGGAAAAAAAAGACCAATCCATGAGGTCAAAAGCTTTTTACTCATCCAGAGAAATAGCTGCAAGTGAATGAGAATATTTGCTGGATTTGTGCATCAATATCAGTGGGAAATTGTTTTTGTATCGGGGCAAGATAACTTTGTATGCCAATGGAGTCCGAGGTAATTTCAGGGGCATAAAGAGAGGTATAGTATTTTTCTGAAATCTCAAAATTTTTAGTCACTGGAGATGAATCAAAATTAAAGACATAGTCAATATTAGTACGGTCTTTCCTGATCTTAAGATAACGGGGCAAGGAGCTTGCGGTTTTAATTTGGTGCCTTAATAGTGAGCACTACCTCTGAGAAGATAAGAGTTGGCATTTTCTGCAGATAATGTATTATATTTAAATGGTTCAATAATGAGATTATTAAGATCGGCTTTAGAATTAGTGGTTGTATAGAGTGTTTCTAATAATTTCATATTATTAGGAATTTCAATTGCTTTTTTAGAATTTTCTTTTTTCTTTTTGGCAACATAAGAAATAATAAAGTCTCTGGCTGAAGCTTTAAAGATGTCCCATACAACAGAGAAAGATGGAACGGAGCATGTGTTACAATTAAAGAATTCAATAATAAAAGTTTCAAAAGAGGAAGTGAAAGTTTGGTCAGCTAACAAAAAAGTATTGAAGCACCATCTTTTGTTAGTGACATTAAAGAGGAGTAACTCTAAATCTGAAAATGCTGGAGCATGGTCAGAAATAAATATAGAACCAATATCTGTATGCAGCATATGTTGTGTTAATGCTGTAGAAACAATTTTATCGTCAGTGAGTGACTGAGAGAGGGGATTAGGTGAGAAAAAAGTATATTCCCGGAGTTGTGGGTTACTGAACCTCCAGGAATCAACACGAGATCTATGGGATGTTAGGGTGATAAAGTATTGATGCAATGGAGAAGAAATAAAAGGTGCTTTGTATGTACAGTCAATGTATGGTTCAACAACTAATTAACAATCACCACAGAAAATAACATATGGTGTAGAAATAGACATCAAAAGAGTAGAAATATGTGGCCAAAAATTACCATTGGGTTTAGTAGGAGCATGCACATTAAAAAGGGAAATAGGTATATCATTAACCATAGGTGAACAATTAACCAAAGTCCTACATCATCTGAATTTTGAGAAAGAAGGGAAACTTGAAGTTTTTGATGACAAAGAATCAAAGTCCCATTTGTTTTGCCTGTACCTGGAGAGGAAAAGCCATTTCCCACCCACTGTTGTTTCAGTTTTAAAACTTCTGCAACAACACAATATCTGATTTAAGATTAGATTAATGAGTAAGAACCCTTTGTTTTTTAATAGGTGTACCCAAACCTTAACATTCCGGGATAAAACACATACCTCATTAATCAACTATATAAATAAAAAAATGTACAAGACTACAGCAAATAGAGATGCAATAAAAAACCTGCATTACTTAGCGAAACAAAAAGCAAAGCACTCCAACAGAAATAAGATAAGAAATTAAATGGAAGGTAATGAGATAGAAGGAAAAAAAATTAGAAGGAAAGGTAAGAGGAAAAAGGAAAGAAAAAGAAGAGGGAAGAAAAAAGATAGGAAAAATAGGTGGACAAAACAGTGAAACATACCAAAGACCTAAATATGGGTGGAGGGTGTTGAGGCAACAAAGAAAAGATGCATCAGCCTGTGAAATAACTCTGGGAAAGATCACGAGGAGGGGATAATCCAGACGTATTACAACAGTGGGTGGAACAGGGAGAATGGCACCTGATAAAGGGAGACATAAGGAAAAAAGAGACAATTATTTAGGACATGTCAAATAAAACAAATAAAATCTGTATAGAAAATACATGCGTCATTGTAGAAGAGGGGTGATATCAAGTGGAAGATGATCTTGCAAATTCCATGGACTCTTCAATGTAACTGTCGAGAAAACGTTGAAGTAACTTTGGATCTTCAGAGGTGGTTGTTTTATTCTTATAATTCACTCTACATATAAATCATCATGTATAGTTTGTTTAGTTTGTGGTACTGTGAGTTCTGCCTCTTTTTGGCTGTTCCTCCTTGGGAAATTCTCCTGATATTTTCATTTAGAGACACATCGCTCTCATTTTTCATTAAAGGCAGGTGACATTTATTACCTTGTTGTGTAGGGTTCCATTGTTTGTTTGATTCTCCTCATAGATATAAATATCCCAACAATAAAAGAGCAGTTTGTGAGAAGAAACTTTGGGCAAAACAGGATGTTAGATTTAGGGGTCTCTGGTTGGCACAGGTATGTACTTGTGACAAACAGGGACCCTCTACTCTAGTTAGAACAAGGGACTTACTCCTAAAGATAACCCCTGCTCACCCTCTAGGTAGTATGGCACGAGCAGACAAGGCTAAACATCAGGGCGTTAGTAGTTAAGCATTTATGATCACATACAGTAATATAGCAATACACCACAAAAGGACACCAGTCTAGTGTTTGTAAAAATAAGTATGCATTATATAAATATATCTCTATGAAGGCCACGATAACGTTTTCAAAATGAGCCACAAGATTGTTTTAGGCAAGCGTTCTTAAAGATAGGTTGCGTAGTTCTTTGGGTTGTGCGTGTGGCGCACTCTTGGTCTGACTCCTTACGCTGGGCTCACAAAGTCAAATGCTACTGTTCAGTCGTTGCGGACCTCAGGGTTCGTGGCGTACGCACAGGGGGCATGAACTGGGGCACAGTAACTTGTGAGGAGCGGAGTCCGGTTTGCAGCTGGTGTTCACTCGGGCAGGCACCCCTAAGTGGCTGGCGGCTCCTCCTGAGGTCGGGCCGGCTCTGGTCGCGTCTTGGTACACGGCGGAGAGCGGGCGGACCTCTGGGAGCGGGGCAAGCAAGGCGGGATGCAGGTGGTGTCAACGGCCTAGTACGCTGTGTACGGGCCGTCCGGGGCTTCAGACAGCATGTCTGGTGCGATTCCGGCTGGAGGGGCGAGATGAGCTCAGTGCGATGTAACCAGGGAGGGCGAGGTGTGCAAGTGCGGGCGCCCAGCGGGACGTACGGTGAGCGGCTTGAACTCGAGCGGAGCTCACACACGGCGGATGTCCGTTGGGATTATAGAGTGTAATATTTCCAGCAGCCCATTCTGGCCTATGGAGAGCAGGTAGCCTTACTATAGTGAATTAAAAAAAATTGCTGTAATTCTCTATTAGGACATGCCACACACATTAGGGCTTGTCATACCTTATGCTTACAATGCACCCTGCCCTTGGGCCTACCATAGGGGTGACTCAAATGAAGTAAAGGGAAGGTTTAGGGACTGGCAAATAGGTGTACTTGCGCAGTCAGCATGACAGTAGCAGACTGCACCCAGGTCCTGCATGGCAGACCGTAGACATATTTTAAAAGGTCTCTTTTGTGGGTGGCACAACCAGTGCTGCAGGCCCACCAGCAGCATTCGTATTTACAAGTCCTGGCACTCCTAGTGCACTTTACCAGGGTGTGAGAGTAAACCAAGTAAGCCAATTATGGAAGTCAATCACGTATACACTTTTCATTAGGGAGCACTTGCACTGTGGCACTGATCCGCAGTGGCACAGTGTCCTGAGCAGCTAACACCAGCAAAACACATGAGGCACGTCAGCAAAAAGTGGAAGGGAGACTCACGCCAAGGTGCCAGGTTTAACATAGGATATATAGATTGCCTAGTTATCGCAAACCAAGTTGCTGAAAGGTAGTGATAGAATTGATCCAAAGGATAGTGAAGCAAACTACATACTTGATAAAATATCCAACATTAGCTGAAGAACACATTGACTAGGTGTTCAGATATGATTCTGTAGTGTGCCTTTGCATATCTTTTGGAGGCAGTGTTGTAAGAAGAAGTATGGAGAAAATCAAAATGGCAGTCGCGAATCCAGTCACTGAGAGGTGCCAGAACTTTCAAAGCAAAAAGCTTGATAACGGGTCCTTACAGTTGCTAATGAAAGGCATCATGTGATGCAGGAGCTGTTCATCAAGAGAACCCTTAGGTTGAAATGGGTGTCAAAATGCTGCCACCCATCAGAAAATCAATATTCCTCAGCACGGGCAGCGATAACCAGCCACCATCTTCTTCGGCGCCAGACCACGCTCCCTTTTATTGTTATTGTTTTAATGAACTTAACCAACTAAGATTTAATTGACTGAAATACTAATAGCGAGTTGAAAATCCTCTTTTGTGAGTTGGAAATAGGTTACAGACTCACAAAATAGGGGTTGTACTTTGCACAGACCCATTTTGCAATTACAAATGGGCCGAATTTCTAAAAGTGTAATTTCTAAAATAGCAATGTTAAATCCAACTTCCCCAGTAAAGAGGATCTATCAAGACCATTCAAAACATGTGAAATATAAACAAACTATGCATCTCTGATCAGGTATTTCAGCTTAAAGGTATTTTAAGTATTTCCCAATGTTAGCCTATGAGAGCAGTACACCTCAGAGCATTGAAAAACTAATTTAGCTATTTATCGGTACCAGAACATGTAAAACACATGTCCTACCTTTTACTAACATAGCACCGTGCCTTATGAGTTACCTAGTGCCTGCCTTAAGGTTCAAATCTGTGAAATAAAAAGGGAATTTAAGCCTTGTCAAGTAGTTTTAAATGCAAAGTTGAAGTGGCCGTAAACTGCACGTGCAGCCCTTTAATGGCAGGCCTGGGATATGGTTAAGGGGCTACTTATGTGAGTGGCACAATCAGTGCTGCAGACATTCTAGTGGCATTTAATTTTTGAGCCCTGGGCGCATGTAGTGCACATTACTAGGGACTCACAAGTAAATTAAATTTGCTAGTTAGGTCTGAGCAAATGTAATCATGTTTTAGGGAGAGAGCATAAGCAATTTAGCACTGGTTAGCAGTCATAAAGGCAGAAAATACAAGTACTGACAAGCATTTGCAATGCAATCAGTCTCATTTTAGTGATTTTGTACACAGATGGAGCTAAGTTCAAACCGCCTTCAAAAAGCCTGCACCAAGTCTATCCAAATTACAAAGGTCACTTCATATGAGTGATGGTCAATTTTACTTCATAACTGCACAAAAAAGAAAAAAAATACAGTAAATATAAATTCGTAACAGTTCTTTCCAGCTCTACTGCTGCACCAATTACTTTCATTAGCAATCAGTAAGTACTCTGGGACACTGCACACTTTGTAATTGGGGGGACTTTTAAAGTTGCTTTACAGTGTTTAGGGCCAACCTTGGAATGTGTTGCAGTCGATATAAGGATACATCAAACACCCAAAGGGTGATGGAAGGCTGCTTGCAATAAGTCTAATAACTGGCAATAACTACTCATACAGAAGGGGACCCCTGGTAACTACTAAAGGCAGAGAAGCAGTGAATATAGACTCAACGTACAAACAGAAGACTCTACCTATGTGATTAAGCTATGCTAAGCGTCAGCTCATAATTTAACCACTTAATAGTGCTAGTAATGAACATGCTCTTCATGCACAATGGCAATGTGGGTGGTATGTTGGACGTCAAAGAAAGAAGCTGTCCACACATTTAATCAGTTTGTCAATGCATTTGCCTAGTTTATATGAACATAGACGAATAATTGTTTCATAGTATACGAAACATTTACATACATAATATAACAAGTGATGGTGTGTCCCAAGTGAATATATCAAAGAACCTACACTACTATAGTGAAAAATAAATAACATACAGAAAAAGGAAGGTTTCTATTTTTCATTTGCTTTTCATCAAAAAGAGGCGACCAATAAAATATATTCAATAAATGTACAAAGGTTGGGAAATTAGGCAACTATTGTTCGCGGTCTGTCTCTTTTTAACTGTCAATGACGTTTCGACCCATGGTGGATGTTGGGTCTCCTCAGGACTTGTCAATGTGGGGGCACCTATGGAGTATAACGTTGGGGAAATGTTAGCAAGTGGGCCAGCGGTGTGAAATGTCTTCTATGATATAGAGTGGCAGTATTGCTCATAGTGGATCTGGGTGTACCTGAAGGGGGCTAGCTCTGCTAGGTATCAAAAAGTGGTGGCACCGTGTAGTAGAGGTGAAAGAAAAACTCACAGGGATCCCAGCCGGGAGCTATGGAATCATAACAAAGAGATATTGGTGTAAGACTCTCATAACATTTGCCCACGAGAGTGACATTAAAAAAAGAACATGGCTTAAATAAACATTTAGCCCTGAGAAGGGTGAAGTGAGCAGGCACGCATGATACCTAGCAGCGCAAGCCCCCTTCAGGTACAACCAGATCCTCTATGAGCAATACTGCCACTCTATATCATAGAAGGAATTTCACACCGCTGGCCCACTAGCTAACATTTCCCCAACGTTACAAATTTGCGGGCCGCAAAATCTGCGAATTTTTTTATTTTTGCGTGTTTGCTGGTTTTTTTTCCAGCGCAGCTAACACAAACTTACCCATGCGCTCGTACATAGGCGTGGCCATCTTGTTTTCAGTGTTCGCGTTGCTTATTTCCGTTTCCAGGCGCAAGTCGCATGCTAACATGGGGCATTTCCTACGTGCGGGGCACATTTACGTGTTCGCGTCCGTTTCTGTGTGCTCACGGGGAAATATTGCGCAAATTTACCCACGTGGTCGCAATGAGCGCGACCATCTTGTTTTTCATTCATTGCTATGGTTCTGGGCATGCTTTTTCTATCCTACTTTACTTTTTGCAATCCTGTTTCTTTGAACTTTGTTTTGATCTTTTTTACTCATTATCTATCTTTCTATTTTTCTACATCTATATTTTGTGTTTTTTTTCAACTTTTTGTTACTTTAATAACTAAATTTTTCGGTTTTTTGTTTAGCTCTCTTTTTTCTATTCTTTACTTTTTTTTTCCCCTATTCTTTCCTATTTTCCTTTCTGTCACCCAAGACCATAGCAAAGGGATCCAGCAAGTCCAAGGGGAAGACTCCCGCACCCTGTAGACGGCTCTCTTGCGGGAGGTTAAGGGGGGAAGCAGTAAATCCTAGGGAGATCCTTAGCGTGGTGGAGGTGGCCGCACTGGTATTCTTTGTACAGCGCCACCTCCCCAAGACCGTCGTGCCAGGCGGCAGGCGCGGTGCCGGTTACGGCCTCCGGGAGCGCGGCAGCTATGGGGTAAGGTGTGGTGGGCCATGTATCGGGAGTCTGGGGTCCAGCGCACCTACCAACAGGCGACACACTGGTGGTCTGACATCCTGGACCGGGAACAAGACCTGCTCGACCTGCTTGGAGTTGAGATTCCTGGGCTTGGTGAGTACTAGTAGCTATTTATTAACTACTTCGTTTTCTTCTGCTCTGTGTTATATATTGCAAATATATGTTTTTTCCGAAGAGCAAGAATGCTGCTGATTACATTGCAGTTAAATTATGTTTGAAAAGCTTCTGTGATTGCAGGTGCTCGCCTGCTCACTGGCGGTGCTACTATGCTTACTTGTTTTCAATTTTGTGCTCATTTGGCCTGAGTGTAAAGTATGAGTGTACTTTACAGAACTGCGTAATGCTAGACACTAGAGATTACATTGCAGGTAAATTATGTTTCAAAAGCTTCTGTGATTGCACTGCAGGTGCTCACCTGCTCACCGACGGTGCTACTATGCTTACTTGTTTTCAATTTTGTGCTCATTTGGCCTGAGTAATTATGTATGAGTGTACTTTACAGAACTGCGTAATGGTAGACACTAGAGACTCAAGTCCAGTCCTTCATTTGTACTTCTGCCACTAAGAAGAGATAGTGGTGGTGGATTGATAGTTTGAGTATATAATGACTGGTTATTTAGTAGGAAACTTTTTAGTGGTCTGCAATCATGACGGACTGTGTCTGTCAGTTCGCGTGCTGCAGATCGAAGCCTGCCAGTCCTAGAAGAACCTTTTTGTAGTTGGTTTAGTGAGTTACATAACTTTCCAAGTAGACAGTCCGCGAATTCAGCAATACTAATATCCTAGTAGACCATATCAGATAGGTCAATATATATTGTTGTCTATTTCCCCAAAATATTTTGTTATTGTTTTTTTTAAGTGTTTGATTTGGCTGACAAAAATCATCCATGTTTTTGTCTTTCTTTTATGTTGTACATCAGCTCCCCCCAGGGGCAAGAGGACAGAGGAGGAGGTAGCGGCGCCGGCGGAGCAGGAACAGCAAGGCCAGGATAGGTCCGCCAAGGGCTCCTCTGCTGGCCCCAGTAAGTTTTCCTGTTAATATTATTAATTATACTTCCCTCTCTTTTACAGTACCTATTTATTCCAAACGTTCCTCATAATTCTATTTTTTCCTAAATCGTCTTTGATCTTCTTGCAGACTGTTTCTAAATTCTTATCCTGCCACTACTATGACTCTCTGTGCTACTACTAGATTATTATTATTAGTCTGTCTGTGTAGCTAGCTAAGCTTGCACAGTTGGCAAAGGGTGTTAAACAAAACTCCTATTCAGCAATAGCTCTAGGCACATAGTGCAGTCCTCTGGGTTGTACATAATGTCTGTTGAAGTGTTCTTAATGTTTATGTTTTGACAATTCCCAAAAATAGAATGTCAATGGCCACCAAGAATAAGATACTAGTTTACTTTTTGATTGGATAGGAGGACACACTACTACTGTTGCAGGGACTATTCTGCACTTACAAAACTATGGACAAGAAATAGGGCATTGGTTATAAATTATGATAGGCGCAGTTAGACTTTGCACATACCTCAGTCATAACAGAAGTTGAACCCTCAATCTCCTTACTGACTAGCTAGTGTGTCAGAGTCATTATTTAGCTCCCGAATGCAGCGATGATCCCCAATGATTATACAACCCAGAACATAAAACTATGGAGTCAGAGTCCCGACCTCTCAGAGTCACGGACTCATGCTTGCAAATTGCAAACCCTTTCTCTCACTCACTCATGACCAAAAACCACAGAATCTATGTAATTTTTAAAGCTTTAATAAAAGTAAAAATCTAGCTCTGTGTGTACTCTGTAAAAATTTAAATTTTGCATCATATAAAAACATTTATTAAAATCAATGTCATATGAGATAAACGGTAAACGACTGAAAAGTGGCTGATTTCACACACTAATTGTGGGAGAGCCCTCACCTGGTTGGAACTTAAAGTCTTGGTGGGGATGAATCGTTTACAACTCTGACTAACGTATGATAATGATCTTGCTCTTGTTCGTAGAAGGGAAGCTTCTGTCTGTTATGAGAAAAATGGTGCGTGTTAAAAAGCAAGCATTCATCAGTTGTGTCAAAAAGTGTAGCATCACATGTTATGGCTAAGCATAAATAAAAAACACCCTTCCCTGAAGAAAGGGAAATTTTTAGTTTAGACTAGAGAGTCTCAAATTATTAAATTTGTTTATGTAGTACTAGTAACTTTTTTTCATTCCTAGACAAAATAGGGAGTGGTGTATATGGCATATAAAAATAATAAATGTATTTTCTAGGCGTAACACCATCGGCACAGCCAACCACCAGTTTTTCAGTGGGAAAAAGTAAGGTTTGTAGAGTTGAGAGTCAGACATTAAGAGGAATGATTGGCATTTACTTTGATTGGATGGATGCATGGATGGTATCTTCCTCATAGTTAGCATAGGTGTATGAAGACAGAGTAGACGGTCACTGGATGAAGAGTGTTACTTTGAATAGCATGTAACACTACACGTCCGTGCCAAAGTAGCAAAGCCGAGGAAAGTAGAAGTTGTAATTTTTCAGAATACTACCATCACAAGTAACTGTAGTTTGCAAGCACAGCATATATCCGGCGATTAGGGTGACCACTCACTCACTACCTCTGTTAATAATTTTTTTACAACTCTGTCATTCATGTGTGGCCTATTGGTGTTCCCTCAATCAAAAACAAAGCACCTAAATGTCATCCCATATGTGAGCAAATATCCTGTGAAGGGATAGATGATCATATTATTTATCTTCTTCATTTTCCTTTTGTTGTAGTCAGGGGCAGGGCAGGGTGAAAGTTAAAATGATTAAGCAGTAGCCCTTGTAACAGAGTATGGCCAGTGCCACCCGTATTTGAAAAGTAAGAGCTTCACCACCTGCATGTGCTGGACTGGTAACAGTAACGCAAGTCTGTGTCATCATGGATTGTACCTGTTTTTCTCAGGTGCAAGTTGTCTGCGCTGGCATTATGCCGGCTTTCACATGTTTAAGTACCAATTTCGCTAAACAAGAGAGAAGAAGAAGACTGGTGTACTGTCTGAGTCTAATATAGTAGGTCCATATAGTGCTAGTAGAATTCTTGAAACTCCCACTAATGTTGGAGCAGGGGCCGACGAAGTGGGAGGTTAGATAGATACGTGCCACAAATGTTATGTACTGTGCTTGCAAGTTGCTAGTGCTACTGTGACACAACTTTCTGCTGAATTATTTTGTGTTAATCTCAAAAAGCATTGGTTACAGTATGTTTTTCTTTCTTCATATAGATACTCCTTCCAAACTAACAAGAAAGGAGTTGGCTAGACGGGCCCGGCAGCGGAAGCTGGAGGCAATTGTCGCCGAATATCGGCGGCTGGTGGCCCAGGAGGAGGAGGACACACAGTCGCAGTCAACAACATGCAAGACAGCTGCATCCTCCTCTGCTGACCCTGGGTCATACAGTCAGCGCAAACCTCCAACGGTACGGAGCCGCGGTACGGCAGCCACCCGCGGCTGCCGAGCAGCAAAAACAACAGCTGCCCCCCACAGTACCTGCAAGTTCAAGGGTTGTGTGCACAGCTTGATCCTGAGAGTGTCCAACCTTGAGCAGGAGGTGGCGAGGCTGAAAGCCCTGCTCAAGGACCTCCGGAGAGAGCAGCGTGACCACCTGGCCAAAGGACACCACCGGTAGAAGTAGAGAGACTGTCCCTTGCCCCCTTTTTAAAGACTTTTGGGGACGTTGGGAATTGGGCGTTGGGGTTTTTAGACTGGGGACATTGATTTCATGGACATTGGTTGGGGTTAGGGAGGGGTGTGGGTTGGGTCTTCTTGTGGGATAGTTTACTTTTGTTAGGGCTCAAATAATTATTTATTTCAACTTAAACATAGCATTCGTGTTTTTTTACTGTTTTGTGGGGGAGGCAGGGGTGGGGTAACTGTAGGTTTGTTTTCCTGAAACTTAACTGGCTGGTTGATTCATATTGTTTAATCGCCCAAATTTGTACAAAATTGCCACTGACAGAGTTAGTGAATTCAATTGTCCTACTACTTTACTAGTACTACAGTCAGTCTCTACTTTCCTCCTACTCCTTTATTCTTCCTCCCCCAAAATTCTTATCTTACCTGTGATTCATGTTTGAGAATAGGGCTAGGCACAGGGCCTGCTGCATGGCAAATGGCGATTAAGGTTGGCTATGGAATCCTGGACGGATGAAATGTCATTGTTGTGGTGGTAGTGGTGGTGGTACACACTGGCAGTAGCAGCACATGAAAAAAAGGAAATTAAATATTGAGTGGCCTGAGCGTAGCATTAGAACAGTACGATAGATAGTATAGTACACAAGAACTGTGCCATAAATTGTAGCCTAAGCAATGCTAAAGTATTCAAAATATAAGTAGTAGTTGCGTGGAGTATGGCTACTACAAGAAATAGTACTGAAGGTGAAGGACAGAGCAGCGTAGGCATTCGTCACGTGTAGGAGGAGGAAGTTGTTGATGATCAATCCACTTGATGGCGCACATGAAAACCTGATTTCATTTGCAAATACTCATGGGTGTGTGTCAAGCAGAATAAGAATAAGAATATATCCTCAGATTCCTTCACCAGCCTTGAAATTGATTTTCTGTTGCTTTGACCTTATCCTCCCCAGCAAGTGTGTGGAAATATTGTTGTCATTTAGTCACACCTCAATGAAAACCACACAGCCTGGGGGAGAGGGTTAGGGTTTGGAAATTGGATGGGAATGGGCGTTTTTGGGAAAGTTTTGTGGAGAGAGGAAAAAAAAACACAGCATGGACATACAACAAATGAAGAAAATCTTTGGATACGAAGATATCCATAAATCTTGTAAGGGACATAAAGGAATTGCACTACTGCATGCACAAAGTTGTTTGCTAAATGGATGGTTAGGTTACTGAAAAGTAGTATTTACTACAACTTACTAACTATGAAGAAACAATTTGACAGTACAGGGCTGCAGTAATTACGTAATTCCACTTGCCTATCTGCCCTCAGAGAGAATAAACACTTAGTTATTGGTACATTAAATTAGTTTTAAAAATAGCAAAGAAACTTATCAAATAGCTGGAAGGATGAATTTGAAGCAGAGAGCAAACAAACGCACTGAGTCACACTCATAGAAGTTCACAACAATAACATTATTTAAAAGAAAAGGAGAAATAAAGTGAATACTGTAACTGTATGTTGTAGTTGGCCTGTTCAATTTGGGAAGTTGCATGCATCCAGCCATTCCTCTTATTCACGGCACTCCTCCATTCCATCTGACAATCTGTCGATCAATCTTGGTGACCAGCCACGCTGTCCACTGCCTGCCTGGCAGATGCAGAATTGCGGATCGCTAATGGTAAGCCTGAGTTAATAGTTTTTTCCATCGCACAGGGTAAAAGACGGCCTGTAATTGTTGATGGAAAAACAGGAAGTGATATTAAAACACCACGGAGAAAAAATATATGGTGCGGACGGGTGTGTAGTGCAAAAATAACACTTTCAGTTTCAGAGGCGACAGTATTACATACAAGCATCATTTCTAAAGTGCGTACTCTGAGTCTCCTTTTCAAAGATAGTAATTAGCACACAGCTGGCCAGGGGGGCCATGCAGACGGTCAAGGCAGGCACCACTGAGTGAAGCAACCTGATGTAGCATACCTCTTTGACACAGGCAGACAAAGCATATCTAATTGTATGCAGCAAGCCACATAGCTGCAATTTTATATGAACTGCTGTCTGGACTCTGGAATAACAGCACTACACTGGCTTGACCACTCCATACCATGACTAGACAGACATGGAGTTCTGCTGTAGTAGTTGTTGTTGACTTGTTTACCTGTTTGCCACTCACAAAATGGCCATAGTTCTTCCGTAAACCGACGATGATGATCCATCCATCCCAGTGAGTGACTGTAAAGAAAAAACATATTATGTACCCTTGATCATCAAGACTCATCATCATCATGGTATATTGACAAACTCAATGTTGTTCATGCAGTCACAGTCTAAACACAGAGAGTCCAAGGATATTTTGCATATTAAAAAATGCAACGTAGTGGCCCCTGCAGTAGAAGTACAATTTGAATTAAACAAGGTAAAAACAGAGTAGACTTGAGTTACATTTAGTGTGTAAAAGATTAAATAATAACAGAAGACATATGATTCATTTGATGCACAACAAACAAACAGCAATTGCTTTCATCAGATCCAGACAGCCAGTGTTGTCCACTGCATGCCATCTCATTATTCATTATCTGTTCCACTTTGTGTCCGCATCTTGTTCTTAAAGTGAAGGCCCACAGGGCAGCCTCTCATGTCAATTTCAGAACAGTAACTGTCAGCAATCCGCATATAGTCAGTAATTCCAGTCCCACTTCTTTTGAGGGGACTCGTCTACGAAGCAACAGTTTCTTGATTCTGTATAATGCAGCCATCTGCCTTGAGGGAAATGGATAGGGGGAGTCTGGAGGAGGAGGATAGAGGAGCATTACTGAGTTGTGAGCTTGTGAACTTCAGGAATGCAGACAGCGGCACCTTCAATAAGGAAATAAGATGAAGACAGTGCTGCTGATGGATTTGTTGTGATTAGAGTTTTGTTGTGGTAAAAGTTGCAAAACAAATAAAGACACAGAGGAATAAAAGTGAATAAGGACGAAAAAAATGAAGTCAGTTTCAGGCCTAGGTGTCATAGAAGTAGAGCTTGTCCTGAAACTCTGTGAATTGAGACGGAAGTAGGTCAGCTAACAGAACTTTCGTCACCTGAATCGGTGTCCTCTTCTTTCTTCGTGGATTCATGTATTTTGTAATCTGGTGGTATGAAGTGCTGATTCATCTTGATCAATGTTAACCGCTCCACATTTTTGGGCGAGAGGCGGATCCTTTTTGAAGTTACAATGGCACCATCAGCACTGAAAACACGTTCAGAAGACACACTTGTGAGTGAGCAAGCCAAAAAATTAATAGCCAGATTGGTGATCAGTGGCCATTGCGCCCTTTTCCTATACCAATACACCAATGGGTTCTGATCAATGTAGACCTCTGTTGGGTCATCCAGATAGGCCTGCAACATCCACTCAAGGTCCTCCAGGGGTGCTGTACTTTGCGTACCAACTGTTGCCAATGCCTTTACATCAACACTGGAATGAGCCAACCCTTGATGAGTTATCCAATCCGCTTCCGACAATATTATGGCTGGGCCTGGTGCAGGTGATGATGATACGGTTGCTGGTGTTGGTAACAGCTCTGAGGGAAATTGACTGCCTTCGGCCACAGAAGTGGAACTTGACGCCGGGTGGCCTGCTGCTTCAGTAGTACTTGTGGTGGTTCCTTCAATTCCCTGCCGCTCTTTTTCTAACCGAGTGGCTGACCGAGCTAGCCAATGTTTGTACTTGGAAACATCTGTTTCATCAAAAGGAATGAATGAACTGGTGGCCAGTGCCTTCTTGTACTGTGGATCCAGCATAGTGGCACAAATGTAATGTTGTTCTTCATGTAGTGCTTTAAGCCTTGCATTCTCATCTAGGCGGCTTAATAGGCTGTCCGCTAACTTATGTGCAGCTTGTTTTTCAGCATCAACTCGGAACGTTGAAGACATCGCCGTCAGTTGGTGCTGTAGCATGCGCAACAATGGGATAGCTTTGCCCAAACTACAGTCCTCCCTGCTGACTTCACGCGTGAAGACCTCAAAAGGACGAAGCATCTCTGTTATGCTTTTAACCATGACCCTTTCCTTTTATAGCAGGACCCCGTGCTTGAAAGACATACTCATTGATTACCAAGTACTGCTCAAACAGACGCTCAAGCATGTAGAAGGTTGAGTTCCAACGTGTTGCCACCTCCTGGATAAGTCCTTTGACTGACACTCTGCGGGCACGTTGAATGATACTCAGCTGCTTCTGGGCCTTAAAAGAATGGCTGAAATGTGTGCAGATTCTTCGGCAGGTGGTCAGTAACTTGCTGACAGTGTTTTTTTTTTCAAGAAATCTTGTACAACAATGTTAATGCTGTGCGTCAAACACGGCACTCTAAAATAGCCACCATCATGCATGGCCTTAACTATATTAACTGTTCAGATAAAGGGATGCACACCTGGTTTCACCGTATTTCGTTCCTCTTTCACATTTCATTGTTATTTGCATGCAGAATGGCAAAGATGCCATGCCCATTTGGCACCTAAGAATGAACGTAGGTAAAGCAAGGGGCGTAACTACGCCCCAAACCAAATGCACAGCGAAGTATGCTCCATTAGCAAACGTAATGTCATTTAAACCGCTTAAAACTGCTTCTTCAATTCGTGTACTCCTCTTCTTTCATGTACTCATAATTTCATCTCCCCACACAACAACATTCGCCTATTTTCTAAGTTTCTACTGTTCAGTTGTGCCCAATCGGACCTTTCAAAAGAACATGACAGATGCAAAGTTCGTCTAGTGGCAGTGTTTATTAGATAAAACCCAATGCATTTCGGGCAGGAACATGCCCTTCTTCGGGGGTCACTGTAAACAACAAGTAAATGACAGCCAATCAGTTTTCATCATACATGTTACTGCATATTGAATTACACTAGTTCTAATACAATTAACAGTTTGACCCAACCTTCAATTTCAACGCATGCAACACTTCGTGAAATCCTAAAAAACTCCCCTTCACATTTCTTAGTTCATCTCTCGATTTTATCAGCAGAAGATTAGAGTAATTAGTAAATACTATAAGTGTTATATATCTTTCCACAGGAGCCGTTTTTGTTTTCCTAAAGCATTATACCCAGGCTCCAAGTGAGTAGGGTTCCCTTGTTTCCCTTACCACTTCACAGCAAATAAGTTGATATATACATTACTTTATTGTTTTCATTTTAAGAGAATTTGGTGTGTCACAGTGAAAAATCATGTAATATAAATTGAAGAAAAACGAGGTCCCATTTACTCATTAATCACGCACAGCATACATACAGTATCATGCTTAAACATCCTCACTCATTCATAAAAGAGCATAGCGATATTTCTAGAAACGTGCTAAAAGTTCAGGTTTGCATATATGTAAGAATGATGTATAATCAATTTTAACCAACAACTGTCTTCAACTTGATGTTCCAGAACAACAAAGGGAATGATGTTGAAAAAAATATCAAAAGATAAGGAAAAGATTCAACATTAGAAAATACTTTTCAAATGTGTTTCTCAAATATCCAGACTGGATAGCATAAGAAAGTTCATAAAGGGAACTCGTTCAAGCGCTGACGCATGTTTCGGTGTGACACCCATTCACTGGGTATCACCTTTTTCAGGGCCCATATGGTGGCAAAAAAGAAGAATAGGCAAAGTGGACCTGTCTGGAGCATGATATAGCGGTATAGACCTCCTCTGTAGAAAATATTTGGGATTCAAGTTTGAACTTTATGAAGAGACACTGCAAGGAAAGCGCTGTGCAAATTTAGGATTTCTGATTACAGTCGTAGGAGTTGTAGGCTGCACCTCAAAGTGGTGCAGAGCTCCTGAAAGATTGTCAGTCAATGGTTTCCAAAAATCCGCCGTCGTGGTGACTTCTCCTTGTATAAACTCAGATGTGAGAAGTTGAAAAAAGAGGGAACTAGACGCGCAGGGCTGGTGCTCTAATCCGATAGTCCTGGCTGCTCGATTTTCTGCACTGTGACACCGTGCTGGTATGCCATTACTTGGCTGACTCAGCGACCTTATCCCGACTTAGTCACCATCACTACTACCGTTATGAAGTGAAAGGTACTCAAACAAGACTATCAGATTAGAGCACCAGCACTACTCCCAAACTGAGAATAATCCTAACTTTAAGACTTGCAGTATTCACAGAAGGCATTTACTTCTGTAAATACCAAAATGAGTGAGTGCCTTCTGTGAATACCAAAATGGTAGTAAGTTTAGGATTTTGGATCAA